>NC_139606.1:112992664-113277664 GCF_964270895.1 Podarcis filfolensis
AAGAGGCCACGCCCATCTCAAGTTACACATAGGAAGTTTCGTCTCAGTCCTGGAAAGCAGGAAGTTCCGGCTGGAGGACTGAGACAACCTTCATGTCTACTCTAGCAATGTTGTCTTTGACTGCACCTGATTCTTACATCCCACATTACTCGCATTTCTTTTACCAAAGTTTGTGCTCCTTTTTATTTGCTCTTATTTGGACAAGGATACCCATATTCAGAAAGTGAGGAGGAATTAAAGAACCTTTTAATGAGGGTGAAAGAGGAGAGCGCAAAATATGGTCTGAAGCTCAACATCAAAAAAACGAAGATCATGGCCACTGGGCCCATCACCTCCTGGCAAATAGAAGGGGAAGAAATGGAGGCAGTGAGAGATTTTACTTTCTTGGGCTCCATGATCACTGCATATGGTGACAGCAGCCACAAAATTAAAAGACGCCTGCTTCTTGGGAGAAGAGCAATGAGAGGCCTAGACAGCATCTTGAGAAGTAGAGATGTCACCTTGCCAACAAAGGTCCGTATAGTTAAAGCTATGGTTTTCCCAGTAGTGATGTATGGAAGTGAGAGCTGGACCATAAAGAAGGCTGATCGCTGAAGAATTGATGCTTTTGAATTATGGTGCTGGAGGAGACTCTTGAGAGTCCCAAGAAGATCAAACCTATCCATTCTTAAGGAAATCAGCCCTGAGTGCTCACTGGAAGGACAGATCGTGAAGCTGAGACTCCAGTACTTTGGCCACCTCATGAGAAGAGAAGACTCCCTGGAGAAGACCCTGATGTTGGGAAAGATGGAGGGCACAAGGAGAAGGGGGCGACAGAGGACGAGATGGTTGGATAGTGTTTTCGAGGTTACCAGCATGAGTTTGACCAAACTGCGGGAGGCAGTGGAGGACAGAGGTGCCTGGCGTGCTCTGGTCCACGGGGTCACGAAGAGTCGGACACGACTAAACGACTAAACAACATCAACGACAACAACCCATATTCAGGGACGCGGGTGGCACTGTGAGTTAAACCACAGAGCCTAGGGCTTGCCGATCAGAAGGTCGGCGGTTCAAATCTCTGCGACGGGGTGAGCTCCCGTTGCTCGGTCCCTGCTCCTGCCAACCTAGCAGTTCGAAAGCACGTCAAAGTGCAAGTAGATAAATAGATACCGCTCTGGCGGGAAGGTAAACGGTGTTTTCATGCGCTGCTCTGGTTCACCAGAAGCGGCTTAGTCATGCTGGCCACATGACCCAGAAGCTGTATGCCGGCTCCTTCAACCAATAAAGCGAGATGAGCGCCACAACCCCAGAGTTGGCCACGACTGGACCTAATGGTCAGGGGTCCCTTTACCTTTACCTTTACCCATATTCTAAAGGAGAACCTCTGGCCCCCAACAGTTCCTATGACTTATTCCCAGGTTAGGATTCCATCCTCACATCAAGAGCTGCACATCTTTGGTACCAATGTGCAGAAACACTCAAGCAATTTGTATATTCAAGGTGGTTTGTTGAGGTTAGCCTGCAACAGCGGAACACACCGCAGACATTGACGCCTGCAGAGTACACACACGCACACAAACACACACACCTCTCTTTTCACATTCTGAAATGAGAGAGCACCAGAGATCATGGAAATAGTCTTCTCCTCCCTCTCTCCAACACCCTCCCTCCTGCCCCCCGCAGGGCAGAGGCTCATTCAGCTTTCCATCTAAATTGTTGAAAGACAAAGCTATTTCAGGCAAGACGTATTTGTCATTTCTTCGTCTTCCTCTCCCCCTCGTTTCTTGCCCTGAAAAGGACATCTTGGCCCTGCCTTTTAAGAAAAAAAAGAGCAAAAAAAGAAAAAAAAAGTCAAATAGGCTTCAATGCACGAAACGGTACAACCTTTGACATGATGTAACCATTGACGATGATGACATAATGTCACGAGAACACTTGGAAATAATATGGTGAAGCCCCGTTCCCTGCCTCTAATAGGCAGCTGGTGACATGAGCGAAACACCTCCTGCAGCACTTAATAAAATTATCTTCATTTCGGGGGGAAAGGGATGCAGATATGGAGCCAATTACCTTAGGGGATCTGACAGGCAACCTTAAATGGATCTTCAGCTTGCTCCGTTTTGGACCACTTTCTCACACACACACACACACACGATGTCTAAGGAAATTCTAATCCTCAGCCTGGTTAAAAATTAATAGCGGAGGATTCAAAGCAGACTAGAAACTGGGGGAATTTTCTCATTTGTCCCTTTACGTCTTTGACTGAATTGCTGGAGTCCATATCTCTTCTCCCTAACAAGAAACCAACAGGCTTTTAAACATAGGATATAAAGTGGAGTTTTTTAAAGGATGGAAAAGGTGGATGTAATTTAGGAAAGGTTCCAAGGTGAGTTGGGGTGTCTCAAATGGGAGCCTCATTTGTTTTGTGTCCACCCTTTCATCCAGAGACAGGAGATTCTAGTAATTCTCAAGGAGGGCTTTATTCATCTTCTTGCTCCTTCTTTTCTTCTCTCTTCTCCCCCTCCCCCATCCAACTAATGGGTGCTGCTAAGGACAAACTTCTCAAAACTCAAACTCAAGGATCACCCTCCTCATATGAACCGACCTGTACCCTGGGGCCCTTCTGAGGCCCTTCTTCGTGTACCTCCTCCACAAGAGGTCTGGAGCGTGACAACCCAAAAAGGACCTTTTTAGTGGTGGCACCCCACTTGTGGAAGGGAGGCTCTTCTGACACCATTGTTACATATATTTAGTTGTGAGGCAAAAACACTTCTCTTTTGTCAAGCCTTTGGCTTTTAACTATCTATGGCATTTTTGCATGGAGGGGATATTTTAATGTAGAGGGGGGCATTGACAGAATTGTGGGGTTTTTTAAGAATTTTTAATGTGGTTTTTGCTTATAATATCACAAGTCACTTTGAGTTGCTGTGGCAAAAAAGTGACTAATAAATTTAGATAATAATATATCAGACTTTTACACTCTCTGTGCCTCCCATGTCAGCTGATAAGCAGAGGGAAGAGCTGGTCAGTTCTGGGTTGACTGTTGGATACAGCCCATAATACTTCTCCCCTCTCCCAAAATGCAATACTTTTTTTCAAACACTTCAAAAACAGGTGGACTACATAGAACACCAATCTAAAACTGAGCTCACCAAAAATAGTCACCTTTCCCCCAAGATTTGAGGTTGTTTACCCCATTGTATCAACTGCAAAAATGACTAAAATTTTATCTGAGGTATGAAATAGCTGGAAATCTGGATGGGAGCACTCCATGCTGCAACATTTTTGTTGCAGGGCTTCTTTGTATACATCTAGACAGAGCTCTCCACCAGAAACAAAACCCTGACCTAAATGGAGCAACTCTTTTGTTCCAGTATGGCAACTTCTATTATCCAGTGGAAGTACAGATTTCATGGTGGGAGCTTAGTTCTGTCAGATTAAATCAAAAACCTCAGAATAGCTGTAACCGTAGCCAGCCACTTTCTAAAACAGACACATACACATACAAACAGGAAAACAAAATATTAATAATTGTAATTAATAGCAATATAATGCTGAGGTGTAAAGAGGGGGTGGCGAGATCTTGTTTGAGGAAGGGGACTGGATCCCCAAAGTGTGTCATTTGTGGTCATACTAAATGCTAATAAGCAAAAGTCATTCAAAATTATTCACCTAAAAAAATTGAGAAGTGTTGTTGTTTTTCTGTGTATGAAAACCGATACTTGACCTCAAATTCCTCCACAGCACCCCGGGGGGAGGGGGGAATGAAATGAGAATCGAGATAGGATACAGCTTTCCATATCTAGAGGTCACGAGGACAACCCATGCCTTTCTCCATGGCAAGAACAAATTCCTGCATTCCAGCGCTGCAATTCTACAATTCCATGAAATCTTCACCGGGCTGTCAGCCCAATCTGAGTCCTCATAACATCAGTTTACATAAGGGGTGGGGAACCTGGGGACCTCCAGATATCACAGGATCAGGGCTGGATTTAGGTTTGATGAGGCCCTAAGCTACTGAAGGTAATGGGGCCCTTTATATGTCCAGCTGTCCTTTGTCAACAACAAATTGCCACTGCTTTTGGTGTTGAATATATGCTATATGGTCATTTATGGACCTAATAGCCATTTGCACATGTTGACCTGCAACCAGTCTGTGCAGAATGTAGGCACCCTATATATCGAAATGAGCAAACCAGTGATATTTTGGGGAGCAGGCTAGCAGTCGGGGCCCATTGCTTACATCATAGGAGCCTACGCAACACAAAACACTGTTGCTGTATGTAAAAGGTAAAGGTAAAGGGAACCCTGACCATTAGGTCCAGTCGTGACTGACTCTGGGGTTGCGGCGCTCATCTCGCTTTACTGGCCGAGGGAGCCGGTGTACAGCTTCCGGGTCATGTGGCCAGCATGACTAAGCCGCTTCTGGCGAACCAGAGCAGCGCACGGAAACGCCATTTACCTTCCCGCCGGAGCAGTATTTATCTACTTGCACTTTGACGTGCTTTCGAACTGCTAGGTTGGCAGGAGCAGGGACCGAGCAACGGGAGCTCACCCCATCGCGGGGATTCGAACCGCCGACCTTCCGATCGGCAAGCCCTAGGCTCAGTGGTTTAGACCACAGCGCTACCCGCATCCCATATAGTTAAAAGTTGTTGTTGCTGTTTAGTCATTTAGTCGTGTCGCTATTTTTGTGTTGAATATATGCTATATGGTAAATTATGGCCCTAACAGGTATCTAAAGCCATTTGCACATAACAAAATATGTATTTTATCAAAGTAATTTTTGAACAGAAAAACTATTAAGAAGAAGTATATTAATAGTGAAATACAATTAAGAAGTATATTTGGGGGGGGGGCAAGAGAGTGGGGCCCTAAGCTATAGCTTGTTTAGCTTATACGTAAATCTGGCACATTGTCTCTCTCTGTGTGTGTGTGTGTGTGTGTGTGTGTGTGTGTGTGTATGCGTGCACACACAGAAAGAGATTCAAACTTGGGCCCATATCACAGGCTGGGATTAAAGGGAGCTTCTGGGTACGCAGAGGTTGGAGACCAATGAGAGCGATGGCTATTATGCACTAAAATAAAAACTAGGTGCTAGGCAATTAATATAAGTGACGATAGCTCTACCTACTTGCTTGCAATGAATAACTAATATTAAATATGATACATTAGCCCCGTTTGTCCCCCTTCCTGTCTCCCTCGCCCTCTTCCCTTATCACCTTTTGAATGACAGAGATCTCGTTTCAGATGAGCACGTCGAACAAAAAAAGGAAGGGGGGGGAAAGGCGCCTCCATCCTGCGTCACCCTCGCCTTTCTTTTTTTATTTCATTATTTTCTCCCCAACATGGCGGTGCATGCTTCTGCCTGCTATCTGCATAAGCCTTTTGTGTATTGCTAATGGAGTGCTGGAATTGTGGCAGGCTCTGAGCAGGGAATATGTTTGAGCAACAATGTGCTGACAGACCCCTCTGTGGAATCTAATCCGTTCCAGCTCATGCACTCCTCAGAAACTATTTAACTTTCATTAAACTGTGTTTGATATCAGCTAAATAGAATGCATACGGCACCAATATCGCTCATATGGTCTCATTCATTCAATCACAGCAGTCTCCCTCTCTCCACCCCCCCACTCTTTTTTTATATATTCCCCCCTTTCCTTGTCTCTGTACCCAGGATAGCGGGGTAAATAGGAGACCTTTGAAGATATAGTTAGTGCTCAGATTTCTCTATTCTTTTGTGCTGGTTTCTCAGTGTTGAAACAGTGATTCATGTATGTCTCAGACAGCTTCCATTAATTTCATGTAATGTAGCTTTTATCTCTTAGCTGGGACAACTCTCTCTAATACGGACTCTCTCTATTGTCCCCCCCCCCTCTTTTTTCACTAGCTCCTCTCTCTCCTCTCTTCTGTTGCTGCCTCCCCAGTTGTCCCTTGTTCAGGGACACCCCTTTACAAGAAAACGGGGGGAGCATCTTTTTAAAAAATTCAGAACATGGCAACCGTATAAAAACACTAGGAGGGACATCTCCTTTTACAGCGCTAAGGCAAAACAATTCCCACCCCCACCCCCCGGCAAGATAAACAGGTCTGGATAAGCCATTGTGCTAAGTGTGCCAGAGAGCACTGAACTCTGTTCTAGTGCAATTATAAGAGGGTGCATAACAAGATCGTAAACTGCGATTCCAAATTAATTAAAGGTAAAGGAACCCCTGACCATTGGGTCCAGTCGTGACCGACTCTGGGGTTGCAGTGCTCATCTTGCTTTTTGGCCAAGGGAGCCGGTGTACAGCTTCTGGGTCATGTGGCCAGCATGACTAAGCCGCTTCTGGCGAACCAGAGCAGCGCACGGAAACGCCGTTTACCTTCCTGCCGGAGCAGTATTTATCTACTTGCACTCTGATGTGCTTTCAAACTGCTAGGTTGGCAGGAGCAGGGACCGAGCAACGGGAGCTCACCCCATCGCAGGGATTCGAACCGCCAACCTTCTGATCGGCAAGCCCTAGGCTCTGTGGTTTAACCCACAGTGCCACCCGCGTCCCTTCCAAATTAATTAATCGTCCCTAAAAGAAAGAAAGAAAAGTTGTCCAGGAATCGTAACTGGTCTTTAGCCAAATGGAAATGTACAGCAGCTCCACACTGATCCTGGCTTTCTCTTGGCTACAGCCATGTTGTCATTTTCATTGGACAGTGGGCATTTCCCACAGTTTGGGGGCAGGCAGTTATCAATAAGAGCATCAATGGTAACAGAAGGAAGACTTGATGACGTTTGCCTGACTGAAGTGTTCCGAGACTTGACACTCCAGAATGGCTCTATTATCTTGACCTACGGAAGTTTGTCTGCTGCCATGAGGAGAAGTCATAGCAGGAGGTGACATTGTGTGGCAAATGTTGGGCCACTACAGTGCACTGTCCCTCTTCAGCCACACTCTAATTGTCCTATCTTAGCTGGCTGTGATGACACCACAACAGAAGAAATGAGAAGAGGAGGTATTCTGTGTGGAAGAAAGGCAAACATTGTTAGTGCTGGGACACGAGGCCAGTTTCCACTGGTCTCATCAGGGCGAATAGAGAACCAGCCTCATTCTCCGCCGAGTTCTCATCTGCTAGCCAAGTTCTCCCAGCCAAGTCCTCATGGCTTCCCACCAGCCATGCAGCTTCTGGCCAGATACGAAGTACGCTGGTGGGTTCTCCATCAGTGGAGCCCAGCAGGAATCCCCAAAATGTGGTATTCTAAGGGTGGGGATTGGTCTGAACCCAATGTGGTCTGCAATGAAGGAGTTCCATTAGAGAGAGGACTATGGGCTGCATAATGGAACTTCTCTCTCACCTCTTCCTGTGTCCCTCCCCACAGCCACTGGATCGAATCCACCCACAACGCTCTGGAGCAAATTTTGTGCAGGGGCAGGGAGAGGAGAGGGAGGAGAAATCCTTGTGCTAACAGAACTACTGTCACGGTCCGGGTTACAGGCAGTCGGAGTCCTGGCTTGGTACATCAGGACTGGGGTAGTGGTTGGGAAGCAGGAATCAGCAGTCCAGGGTCAACAGTCCAAGGGTCAGGAAGCCAAGAGTCCACGAATCAGGAAACCAGTGTTAGGATATAGTTCCATTCCACCTTAAAAGGGTCAAGCATGACTGTTGTGTATCACATGCCTGTTTACTTCCAGCAGCACTGTCTGCTGGGAACTTCCGTCGTATGTTGCTTTTGCTATACTGCTGTTTTGCTGGACACGAAGGCAAGCAGACATGTTTTCCGTTGTTCCTGAGCTATGCTGAATAAATGCTGTAAATATGCTTGCACATCTGTCTCTGTCCGCCTCTTCTGCTATGAGGTGATTTACACACTCTGCTGACAGAGCGTGCACGGGTCTCTAAACGTACCTGAGGTTCGTGTCGCTGACTGACTGATGCTGTTCCACGGGTGACCGGTGATCGTCCGGAGCCAGCTGGGGGCCTGCCTGATACCCCCATCTCCCCGGCAGTATCCCAAGAAGCAGGAGTCAGGAAGCCAAGAGTCCGAGGGTCAGGAAACCAGGAGTCAGGAAGCCAAGGGTCCAAGAGTCAGGATACCAGGAGTCAGGAAGCCGAAGCACAGCTAGGTGGGTAGAGTGTTGCTGTGGCAAAGAACCTGAGGGAAATGCTGGTCTTATATACCCCTCCTGGCCCTTGCCACCAGGTGCTACGAGTCTTCTATCAAGCCTCACCTGTGCAGCTGTGCCTTACCCTTCCAGGCCAAACTCAGGAAGGCCCCAGTCCTGCGAGGCCCTACCAGTCACAGGGCCTGGCTCCTGCACGCACTCCTGACAACTACTTTGGTGAGCACTGCCCCCAATCCTTGCACCAGCCTGAAGAGGCCAAGGGGATCAGGCCCGATCATCCTGCCTTCTCCACCTCCTGCTGCAGCCACAGCAATGACGACCTCTGTCCTATAGAAACTGTCAAAGGATTTCTCTTTTCTCCTCCCTTCCTGCAGATGGAGGGGAAAGAATTGCCCTAACAGGCATCCCAATTTCTCTGCTCACGAATACGGTGGAGAAATTGCCATTGATGCAAAGATCTAGTTTCAAACCAAACGTTCTGCCTGACATGCTAGCTTCTTTCATGAAAGGAGGATGGAGCTGTCAACATTTCCCTTTTTTAATGGGAAATTCCCTTATTCCGAATAGGATTCCTCGCAAGAAAAGGGAAAAGTTGACAGCTATGATGGAGGATCCTTCAGCAGTGATGGTCGGGGACTATTGAGCCTGGTAGGGTGGAAGGCAGGGAGGTCAACAGTAGGTGGCGCCAGAGTGTGTGGCACGTTGCTTGATTTGAAACTTTCCTTCCCATTCTCTCTCCTGCTGGGAAATAAAAGGGGAAATAATGGGAATAAGAAGGATAGAATCAAAGAGTTGTAAAGCTGGAAAGGACCACAAGCGTCACCTAGTCCTAGAAACTTCTTCAACCCATTACCCTGAGATTAAGAAATACCCACTGAGCAGCACCACCCACTAGACAGAAGAAGGCAGGCAAGTGAGCGCTGTCTGAGGCTGACTGACGTTCAGTTGGGTTAGCTCCCAGTTCTGCACTAAGTCACAAGTTTACCACCCCAGTGAAAGCTAGACCTGTGATTGCAGCCACACAAGCACTGCACCTCACATGTCTCGCCAGTTTGTTCCCTTTTAGTCTGTGCCTGGCTGTTTGGGGATATTTCTGAGTTGCCCTTTGTGAATTCTCCTCTCCCCCCACCCTCCGTGCCTCCAATCCAAAATCAGGTCAGATTTGGCAAGTCAGAAGCTGCCTTGCCATTTGGGTAACCTATTCACACTGCACTAATTTGACTGAGAATGAAGCACAGTGGGAGCACTCGGTTTGCGCCGTGAGGACAGGGCGGCAGATGCAGGAGGGAAGGCCGCTGGGAAAAGTTTTCGGGGTGAAATTCCCACGCAGAGCACCGCGAAAACACTCCTGGGCATATTAATGATCCAAAGGACCATCATCATCCTGTTGTAATAATTCTCCCTTTTCCTATGAAAATAGATTCAAAACACACACACAAACACACACACACAAGCCAGCCCTTTCTCTAAATCCTACTAGCTTCACCTGAGTGTAGAGGAAGATAGAAATCTAAACTTGAAAGCGAAAATTCAACATCGTTAGAGGGACCCAGCCTTCTCTTTCCCACTTAAACTTTATCGAAAGGAATAATCGTGTTTGTTTCTCGGCTGCTTAAGATGAACAACATGGGGTCCTTTGACAGAGGGAGAATAACAAAGGATATTATTTTCGTGAAATGTTTTATTTTATTTTACTCCTAGTCTGGAAGATCTCTGGCGGAGGGAAGGGTGTTTGTATGCTCAAAGCAATATAAAAGCAACAACAACAACAACTTGGTTTTCTTTTCTTTTCTTTTTGGAAGGAACATCTTGCCAGGACAATTAATTGCATCCACGAAAAAGGCTTTGTTGTGCTATACGTCCTTAAAGAGAGAGAGAGAGAAAGAAAGGTTTTTACCCTGAAATGTGTGACTGGGGGCCAGTTTATGCTCGTCTAAGGGCAGCTGCATCACGCATTATGGGTTTGTACCAGAAAGTAGCACATGCAGGGATTTGTAAAGGTAAAGGTAAAGGGACCCCTGACCCCGACTCTGGGGTTGCGGCACTCATCTCGCTTTATTGGTCAAGGGAGCCAGCGTTTGTCAGCGTACAGCTTCTGGGTCATGTGGCCAGCATGACTAAGCCGCTTCTGGCAAACCAGAGCAGCGCACGAAAACGCCGTTTACCTTCCTGCCAGAGCGGTACCTATTTATCTACTTACACTTTGACGTGCTTTCGAACTGCTAGGTTGGCAGGAGCAGGGACCAAGCAACGGGAGCTCACCCCGTCACGGGGATTTGAACCGCCGACCTTCTGATTGGCAAGTCCTAGGCTCTGTGGTTTAACCCACAGCACCACCCGCGTCCCTAGCAGGGAACTGTAGAGGGAGCCTAATGTTGTTTGACACTGACTGGCAGCAGTGGCCATTCAGGGTTCCAGGCAAAGGTGCTTCTGAACTCTACCTGGAGGTGCCAGAGATTAAACCTGAGAACTTCTGCCTGCAGGTACAGTGGTACCTTGGAAGCCAAAAGGAATCTGTTCCCGAAGTCCATTCACCTTCCAAATAATTTGGAAACCAGGGCACAGTTTCCGATTGGCTGCAGGAAGCTTCTGGCTGATAACCTTCTCAGTGGCTGCTCCTAGACTTTTAAACTCCCTAGAGAAGCCAGACTGGCTCCCTCCTTGCTGTCCTTCCACTGGACGTGGGTGCCATTGTGGCCTGAACCACTGAGCATCTTGGGCTTGCTGATCATAAGCTCGGCAGTCCGAATCCCCGCTACGGGGTGAGCTCCTGTTGCTTTCTTCCAGCTCCTGCCAACCTAGCAGTTCGAAAGCATACCGCTGCAAGTAGATAAATAGGTACTGCTGTGGCTGGAAGGTAAACAGTGTTTCCATGCACTCTGGCTTCCGTCACGGTGTCCCGTTGCACCAGAAGCGGTTTCATCATGCTGGCCACCCGACCCATAAAGCTGTCTGTGGACAAACAATGGCTCCTTCGGCCGCACCCCATAGTCAAATTCGACTGGACTTAAACGTCCAGGAGCCCTTTATCTTTTACCTTTATTGGCAGGTAAATATTTTCTTGTTCCAACAGACTTTTGGGAACTGACTGCTTTTAATGAAAAGACTGGTGTAATTATTTTGTTTGGTTTTAATAGATTGTGTGTGTGTGTGTGTGTGTGTGTGTGTGTGTGTAGATATAGTTTAATATTTTTTTTAAAAAAATATTAAATATTTTCTTGTTTTACAGAAGTAAGTGTAATGTCTCTCATATTTTTTCCATGTAACATTTTTACAAATCCGTTTCATTTGTTGAGACATTAGGGGTGGAGGGAGGGAGGATGGGTGGGGGTGGGGTCAGGTGGTGATGTTTCTGTTTTGCTTACTGTATGTAGGGTTTGGTGTCAGCGTTGCTTGTGCTGTTCACTTGTGTTCCTTTGGTGTTGAGAGAGGTTGGGGTTGGTCCAGGGTGTGGCTGTTTGTTTGTGATTGGTTGTGGTGATCTTTGTTTTCGTGTGTGAATGGGGTGGGGGTGTGTTTTGGGTCAGCCATATTGATTTGTATGCTGTTGGTGGATTATTGTCATTGTCTTCTTGGGCTGTGTATGTGATAAAGGGGAACCATAAAGGCATCTTCTTCTGTTTGTCCCCGTGTCAGTTTCAGTTTATTGGTTAATTTTTCTAGTAGGGCTGTTTCCCATACTATAATTTTTAACAATATTTAATCATTTTTTAATGATTGGATTTTTTCCTATGTTTTTAACTGCTCTTATTTTTATCTGTAAAGCCTTTCAGAGGAAAATGTGGGCTACAAACAAACAAACAAACAAATCTTCCCCCTTCTGCATAGATGGTGCCACACTTTTTTTGCTACATACCACTTGAACATTGGAAATAGAAAAGTTGATGATATTTTAAGAGGAGAGGGCCTTCTTCCTGGAGCTCCACGCTCGTCCCCCTCTCTTCCATCTCCTTGCCTGACCCAAGTCACAATTTCCAGCCCGCGTTTTCAAATTGCTCGTGGCTTGCCACTTGAATGGGTATCATAAAAATTATTTAGATAAATGCATTGACTTTTTTTTTTACTATACATTATTAATCGCATTAATAGCATTAACAAAGGCTAATTGAAAATGCTTCACCTATAATTACCCTAGTCTTCATTTCAGTACAGTGTGTGTGTGTGTGTGTGTGTGTGTGTGTGTGTGTGTGTCAGAGTAAACCAAAAAGGAGTAATTAAGACTCAGCTTTTATTTACCCCTTTTTATTTTTATTATTGAATTTGTTACCGGAGTAAGTGGGGGAGAGAAAGAGAGTATTTGCAGCAAGAAATGCTTTCGTTGAATGGCACACAGCAAATATATTTGCAGAGGGTGAACTAAACAGGTATGACTCCCTTGTATAATGAGGCTATTTTTATTTTATTGTTCTGGTTTTTTAAAAACATCAACAACAACAGCTTTACATGTTGGCATCCATCTGTCTCTAAAGACAATGGAGTGTGCCCCCAGGGGTGAAGCCAAACTGCTGCATTAGCAGAACCAAAGTGACCTCCTCTGGGTGTGTATGGTGTGTATGGAAGTCCTGGGCTGCCCAGACGACAAGACCCTCCTCTCGGCATCGCTGATGGTAGAATGAATACATATGAGACTACCTGAAGGAGCATCTCCACCCCCATCGTTCTGCCCGGACACTGAGGTCCAGCGCCAAGGGCCTTCTGGCGGTTCCCTCACTGCGAGAAGCAAAGCTACAGGGAACCAGGCAGAGGGCCTTCTCGGTAGTGGTGTCTACCCTGTGGAACGCCCTCCCATCAGATGTCAAAGAGATAAACAACTACCTGACATTTAGAAGACATCTGAAGGCAGTCCTATTCAGGGAAGTTTTTAACGTGTGACATTTTAATGTGTTTTTAATCTTTGTGGGAAGCCACCCAGAGTGGCTGGGGAAACCCAGCCAGATGGGCGGGGTACAAATAATAAATTGTTGTTGTTGTTGGTTGGTTGGCCAAGTATGTTTTGGGTTGCTTTCCTCAGGCAATATGCATTTTCTATGGATTGCATGCAGCAAAATTCATATTTCTCTTCTTGGTATAACTTCTGATTGCTGAATGAAACTTTCCCCCTCTCACTTACCCCTTGACAAATCCTCAGGACAGAATTAGGAGAACCAGCATAGCAGATTTGGGGGAGTCAGGGATGCACAGTGGAGAGGATCAGAAGCAGAGGTTCTGTTGTGCAAGCGGAAGGCATTCCGCAACCACAACAATTTCAGTAGATACTACGCTATGACATAAATGTAGAACTGGTGGATTTTTCTACATGTTCTGTATGCGTACACACACACACACACACACACACACACACAATGTAATCAAATGTTTAGGGAAGCTTTTAATATTTAACAGACCACTGTATTTGGGAACCCGCCCAAAGTGGCTAGGGAAACCCAGCCAGATGGGCAGGGTATACATACTATATTATTATTATTATTATTATTATTATTATTATTATTATTATTATTATTATATTCATTCATTCATTCATTATTAAATTTCTATACCGCCCTTCATCCAAAGATCACAGGGCGGTTCACAACGTAACAATATAAAATGAGAATGCAAAAAACATAATAAAACAAAAACCAACAACGCCACCTACCACAAACATGTTGTTTTTGCTTTATTTATGCTTACGCACCAACAAGATACACAAAAAGAAATAGACATCATCCTCAAAAGGCCTAATTTTTTTCCATTGCTTCTGGTTTCTTCCTCGCACGGTAAGGGTAAGTCAGCAGGCAGACTTTTGTCCCCGCCATTTTCACTTCTCTTCAATCCTTTCTCCCTCCTTCCTCGTTGTGCTGGTCCCAAGGGTTACCCGAGAGGCGAGGTCTTAAAGAGCTTTGTCACAACTGGTGCCGCAGGAGGCTGCTCCTTGTGCTGGAGCGGGGCCACTTTGTTGCTCTTTTTGAGCTGCATTAAGCTTCTCAGTCGCCTGAGCCACTCTGTTCCGCGAAGGACAAATTAGCTGAACCTTCCTTCTTCCTGAAGGTCTGGAACGGACCGCATGGTTGCTGCTGGCTCTGCCTCCTCTTTAAGGAGTCAAAATCAGAAGAAAACCCAAATCCTCTGCTTTCTCTCTTACCACCAACCACACCTACACACC
The DNA here is from genome assembly GCF_964270895.1 of Podarcis filfolensis. NCBI lineage: Eukaryota > Metazoa > Chordata > Lepidosauria > Squamata > Lacertidae > Podarcis > Podarcis filfolensis. The sequence goes on from NC_139606.1 coordinate 113,006,885, forward strand.
TCTCTCTGTCTCTCCTCACTAACCCACAATGGACACCTGTAGTTGGTGGCTTTTAAGGGAGAAGCAGATGTCACAAAGGAGGGCAGGCCATTGTTACCATGGCAACACACCCACCTAGACCCAGGGCCCAACTTGCCCCCCCCCAAAGTTTTTTAAGAACTTTGAAGCACCTGCTCTTCCGTCTGCAGGTGAATCTTCTCTTTTGGAGTTCATGTTTCTATATTGGATCATTCTTCATTCAGCCCCATTTCCAAAGGGAGACAATCCCAACATCCCTTGAAATGCAGTAGAAGACTCCCTAGTCTAGGGGTGTCCATAGCACAGGATTAGACAATCTGCTTTGCATTATCATCATCCTCATAGATAATCCTGGATTACATCTCCAGCTGGGGCAGAGAATGTCCCCTGTCTGAAACCTGGTCAGTTTAGACGATGCTGAGTTGGCTGGGTCAATGTCTGACTCTGTCCAAGGCAGTTTCCTATGAATATTCCTCTTAAGTCATTTACCCTGAAGACAAGCATGCTAACTTCTCCACAAGACCAACAATCAATTTCTCCATTTAGAGGACAATGTGGAAAAGTCCCTGTTTTATATACAATAATGCAAGTACAAAAATCTTGAATATGACACGAAGCAAAATTCTGGCCTATGTAATGAAGCAATAGGCATAGGGTCCTGAATCAGAGCACGTTGGGGGGGGCATCTGTCAGGGACTCTTCAATTGTGATTCCTGCATTGCAGGGGGTTTGGCTAGATGGCCTTGGTGTGACCCCCAGTTCAACGATTCTGTAATTCTAGCTTTGTACTCTGTACTGGGTCCTGTTAGATTTATGCAGCATCACTTTTGTTTTTTTCCTTTTTTTGTATTTGCATTTTATTTATTAACATTCTTATATTACATCGGTAAACATCATCATATTACATTACAGGACTTACTATAATATAATTTCTAACATGTATACAAAAATTATATACAAATTTTATATACCTAGAAAGAAAATGAAACAAAAAAAGAACACAGAAAAAACAAAAACAAATCCGCCCCAAATCATATATATACCAACACACTGGACTTCCTGTCTATCCCGTTGTATATTCTCTTTTTACAAATGAATGTACTCTTATTATTGTATATTTCGTTACATTTTATCTAATACATTCCTATATCAATATGTGCTCTTAGTCTTATTTCTCAAAGTCTCACTATTATTATTATTATCCATTCTGGAAGACCCTCCGACTTTTGAAACGTTTGAAAACTGAGGTGCAAAGGGCTGTTGCCAAATTCAATTGAGAAAATTGAAAAATACTCAGCAGAAGCTGTTTGACTTCTGAGGCACGTTCGAAAACAGAAGCATTTACTACCGCATTTTCGGCTTTTGGGTTCCAAAACATTCATCAACAGAGATGTCCGAGAACTGAGTTTCCACTCTATATACTTAGAATTTATTTATGGGAAGGTTTTTATTTGGAATAGTTTCCTCTCCCACATCCCTAGCTCAAAAGCTGAATAGCTCATGGCAGCTTACAACCGTCAACTCCAAAACCAAGAAATCGTTCTTCCAAATTCGAGGGGGGGGGGGATTGGTAAGGGCAGCAGACACAAATGACACCGTTTTCTAAGTAAATTAACAAATAAGGCCAAAGCGAGAACTGCTAATGATGGAATCGTGAGTCTAGCAGGCTAAAAGTCTGCCTCAGTTAGAATGTGCAATTCCATTGCACGTTAGTAAAAAGAAAACATCCCTAAGAATCGATGTCTAGGAAGAAAATGTTTGATTTGGAAGCAAGGGAATCCCCGTGAACAGGATGTCTGCAGGATTCTGGGATTGACTTCCCACATACACAGCGAAGGAGCAAGCCGATTTGGGCGCCTGGGGCGGCGCACGTGCCCTGTGCCCAGGGGCGGGGCCAGCCACCTGTGGGGGCGGGGCCAGCCGGGGAAGGATGCTCCGTGGGACCTCCGAGGAGTCTGCCTGCCTCCTCCCTCTCAGCCGCCCTACAGCTGAGGGGGAGACAGCGGGCAGAGCGTTTGGGGCAGCACGGAGCCTGCGGATGCCCAAGCCCCACCACATCACTCCCAGGAGATATAATAATAATAATAATAATAATAATAATAATAATAATAATAATAAATTATATTTATACCCCACCCTCCCCAGCCAAGACCGGGCTCAGGGTGGCTAACACCAGGTATAAAAAACAATTGATTAAAATACAACTTAAAAACAAGATTAAGTACAACATTAAAATGCAGCCTCATTTCAGTAGAAACTCAAATCAAAAACTTTTTGGGGATGAAAATGTCAAATCTTCACCAAGGCCAACTCTCTATGATTGGTCCTCCATGGGCCAGAAAAAAGCCAGGGAAGTCCCCAAAGAGGAGTTCCATCACAGAAGGGGAAAGGAAAAAGGAAAGAGGGGAAGGGGATCAAGTTGATTCCAAGCCAAAGGCCAGGTGGAACAACTCTGTCTTATAGACCCTGTGGAAAGAAATCAGATCCTGCAGGACCCTGGTCTCATGAGGCAGAGCGTTCCACCAGGCCGGAGCCAGTGTTGAAAAGGCCCTGGCTCTGGTTGAGGCTAATCTGACTTCCTTAGGGCCTGGGACCACTAGGGTGTTGCTATTTAGGGACCTTAATGTCCTCCATGGGGCATACAAGGAGAGGCAGTCCCGTAGGTACAAGGGTCCTAGGCCGTGATGTGTGGCTCAGGCGCGCTGAAGGCCCCGTGGTGAGTGCCACCCGGCATTTTGTCACCCCCCTCTGTGGTGACACCCAGGGCGACCGCCCCCTTCCTCCGCTCCTGCACAAACTGTGTCTGGGGCAGGCAGGAGTTTATTTCTGGAATCAAATAACAAGGAAATGAGCACTAAACAGATCCATGTTATATTCTGTTCCATTATTTTTATGGAAGTGGCTTTTACAGCCAGCGAAAGTTCAAAGATAACGCAGAAATTAACTGTTAGGGAAGTGTCAGGGAAATGGAACAAGCTGCTGTGTGGATGCAGCCTCAGACTGGGTCAAGAGCATAGCTGTCAAGCGTCCCTTATTTGGCGGGACAGTCCCTTATCCCAGCGCCATGTCCCGCTGCTGTCCCTTATTGATGAGGCTTCGTTTGGCTGCTGGCTGGGCTTTCTGCCTTTGGCTCAGAGGGGCTCAGAAGTTGGACATACCTGTGCCCCGAAAATCCCTTATTTTGGCTGCTGATCCCTTATTTTCGAGGCTGCTGGTCCCTTATTTTCAAATCTGTAAGTTGACAGCTATGGTCAAGAGATGCTTGTTAGACCCACAGACCCTTGCATGCATTCTTCCTAGGTGTTTGCAGTTCCCTCTTCGGAAGTGGGAAATAACCCATGGAAATGATCCATCGCTTCTGACACCAGCTGAAGAGACTCCGGAAATTCGCCACTTCTTGACCTCCTTGCCGGTCGCTGTGGGAAGAGAAGCGCGGCGAACCGCTTCTGCAGCCAAACTCGCCGCACATTCCCAAGCACTTTGTGGATTTAAACGGCTGTGCAAACAATCACAGCAATGCTGGGACCGAGCAGAGGAGGGAAGCTGCAGCCAAACCTTGCGCGGAGAAACAGGAAGCATAAAGCAGCCACCTTGCAGGAGAAACACGAGTGTAAAAATAGCTGCTATCGTGTGATAATTTATTGCCCGATAATGGGGTACTGTGACAGTTTATTCCAGGAGCTGCCTGGCTTGTTTGCCTTCATGTAATGCCGTTGTACAGAATGTGATGTGTAATTGTTTAAGCAGTTAACAGCATCGGTGTGGGTAAACGCTGCAGTAAACTGCCTAGACAGGAAAACTGGCTTCATTGCAGCCAGAATGGGAAGGAGCATGAGAACATGGGAAGCTGCCATATCAATACATCAGTCAGGACATTGGTCCATCTAGCTCACTATTACTGTATTACTGTAAAACCAGAGCAGCTCACAGAAATGCTGTTTACCTTCCTGCCGAAGCGATACCTATTTATCTACTTGCACTTTGATGTGCTTTCAAACTGCTAGGATGGCAGAAGCTGGGACTTAGCAATGGGAGCTCACCCTGTCACAGGGATTCAAACCGCCGACCTTCCGATCGGCAAGCCCTAGGCTCAGTGGTTTAGACCACAGTGCTACAACATTGTAGCAACAACAACCCAGGGTTTCCCACCTAAAGTAACTGACATGGACCTGAGTGAAAACTATATACACAATACTCCTGGTGGCCAGGTTGAGAACTTCAATACATAACAGTGACCCCATGGACCAGAGCACACCAGGCACTCCTGTCTTCCACTGCCTCCCGCAGTTTGGTCAAACTCATGCTGGTAGCTTCGAGAACACTGTCCAACCATCTTGTCCTCTGTCGTCCCCTTCTCCTTGTGCCCTCCATCTTTCCCAACATCAGGGTCATTTCCAGGGAGTCTTCTCTTCTCATGAGGTGGCCAAAGTATTGGAGCCTCAGCTTCACGATCTGTGCTTCCAGTGAGCACTCAGGGCTGCTTTCCTTCCGAATGGATAGGTTGGATCTTCTTGCAGTCCATGGGACTCTCAAGAGTCTCCTCCAGCACCATAATTCAAAAGCATCAAAGTTAAAAGTAGGAGTCAGCAAATGTTTCCTCTTTTTGCTCTTCAAAACATGGCAACCCTATTTTTTACTCTACAGTTCTATGAGTCCATGATTCCGAGGTGCCCTGAGAAAGAGGCAGAACAGTGGGTTTCGAGTAACCAGTGGGTAAGCTTCCTTGCAGCAGTCATGAGAAATGGCATGCTTTTTTTAAATATAAAAAAAGCGAAAACCACCCAAGTAAACCCCAACCCAATGAGCAGCTTTGTGTGCATCGTAATCAGGTAGAGTTTGAGACCTGAACTGCTTTGCTTCATAATTACTCCTCCACGTTTCTCGACGGCTCTAATGAAAACGCTGGCATATTGGTCGCTCTGACTGCCAAGCGATATGGTCGTGCCCTCTCCGCAGGATCCAAGTACAAACATGCCTGGTAGGGCCTCTCGAGGGGGCGGCCCGGCTCTGCCGTCACACTGCCTAACATATGTAGGTGCACCTGAAAGCTACAGGCTGCTGCTTCCCAGGGCCCTCGCTTGGCTACCTTTGGCTCCGCTGCCACCAAGGGTTAATTTTCTAATGGCTGTTTGCCGCTAACGCTGGCCAAGTTTTCCATCGCCTGCAGAGCGCCACAAGCTGTGATTTGGAGCCAGAAAACACTATTAATTTTCTAAATACGAAGGATCACATATGTAAACTGTCTGGTTGCATAACCAATTGGGCAGGTGGAAAAAACAGAGACAGAGAGAGAGAGAGAGAGAGAGAGAGAGAGAGAGAGAGAGAGAGGAAGAAGTTATCGCCGAGGAAAACCAGGAGGCGATTTTTTTCTCTCCACTGGCTTTTCCTCCATATTCTTTTCCTTCCTTGCCGACACAAAATAACCTAGAAGATCTGCTTCTTCTCTTGGCTCCTCAGATTTTGCCATCACAGGTGTGCAGAAATATACTTAAAGATGGCCTCAGATTCTAGAGTTTGTATAGTACTATTTTGTTCTCCATCAGGAAACTCAGGGAGTTGATAGGGATGCAAAGGAGCCAATGCCAGTAGCCCAAACCTTGACAGTGCTACAAGATTGGATATCGTGTATCGAATCAGAGCACAGGACTCGGGATCCTAGTCCAGACTCAAGCTCAGGCAAACACAGACCACTGCATACACAACAGGCAGAACACCCCCCCCCCTTGGCAAACTGAAAGCCAATGAACAAAATTTGAGGCTGCAAAGTCATAAGTATAGCCCTCCTGAATCAGACCCATTTCGTCCATTTTTCATTTCCTAAAGTTCCTGCGAGTGACTCTATGCCATCATGCAGCATCTCTCTGTTGGCAAGGTGATGTCTCTGTCCGTATAGTTAAAGCTATGGTTTTCCCAGTAGTGATGTATGGAAGTGAGAGCTGGACCATAAAGAAGGCTGGTCGCCGAAGAATTGATGCTTTTGAATTATGGTTGGACAGTGTTCTCGAAGCTGCCAGCATGAGTTTGACCAAACTGCGGGAGGCGGTGGAAGACAGGAGTGCCTGGCATGCTCTGGTCCATGGGGTCACAAAGAGTTGGACACGACTAAATGACTAAACAGCAGCAGCAGCAGCAGCATTGCTCTGGTGGAAGACTTGGGGGGCAGAGTGGTTACTAGGGGTGACAACTCCTAGGGGCCAAGGCAGTTTCAGCCCTCCAAATATTTTTTGAGGGTACCAGGTCCCCTCAATATTCAGAGGATGCCACTCAACACGGTGTCGGGTGTTGAATGGTTTCTTTAAATGTAAAGGTTCATCATTGTTCCACCCAATGTGTATGTCTTTAAGGGGCCAGAGCAAGGGCCAGAGCAAGATAACGAGACCCAGCTTTACAGCTGTGAAACATAGCAGGTGCTGCTGAGTTGTATTTGATTAAGGTGTGTCAGCATTTGGGTGTAGTATATAAGGAGCAGCACCTAGCTCTCCCATTACCCTGGGGGATGGGTTGGTGGTTGGGTCTGGTTTGGTTGTTAATGTATTTAGTGTAAAAGGAGTTTTTGTTTTTCTTATTAAAACCTTGTTTAAGTTATTTTTGAGTCCTTTTAATGCATGGTCTCCCCAGCAAGCTCTCTGCAGTGCTACCATACTGCAAACAGCCAACATTGGGGACCCCCGATCCTCTGCAGAAGCTGGGCACCTCTGGCGGTTACCGTTGTCCCAGTAAGAACAATGAAGACAGAAAACTGAAGCACAAACAACAGATACTTTAGGAGAGATGTGGATGATAATGTTGAGTCCCTCCATTTTTTTGCCTATTGTACATAAAGAACATCTGTTTGAAATCCACATGGCAGCTTCTCAGCAAGACCCTTCCACTCATGTGGAATTGTGGGACTTCATGTAATTATGGAGATACTGTAAAGTCCTGAAATGACATCATAAGGACTGGGAGTGGCCACATAACACCGGTCCTGAGAGATCTGCATTGGCTCCCAGTACGTTTCCGAGCACAATTCAAAGTGTTGGTGCTGACCTTTAGAGCCCTAAACGGCCTCGGTCCTGTATACCTGAAGGAGCGTCTCCACCCCCATCGTTCAGCCCAGACACTGCAATCCAGCGTCGAGGGCCTTCTGGCAGTTCCCTCATTGCGAGAAGTGAGGTTACAGGGAAGCAGACAGAGGGCCTTCTCGGTAGTGGCACCCACCCTGTGGAACGCCCTCCCTTCAGATGTGAAAGAAATAAGTAGCTATCTTATCTTTAAAAGACATCTGAAGGCAGCCCTGCTGAGGGAAGTTTTTAATATTTAATGCTGTATTGTTTTTAACATTTGATTGGAAGCCGCCCAGAGTGGCTGGGGAAACTCATCCAGATGGGCAGGGTATAAATATTATTATTATTATTATTATTATTATTATTATTATTATTATTATTATTATTCAGAGTCCCCAGGAACAATTATGAGAATGCGTCTCAATAAATAGATCTTTTCCAGCTTCCAATGGTGTAACAGGGCTTTCTTCCTAAGTCCACACTTCCGTTAGCCCTGCCACTGGGAAAACCTGCAGTTTAGCACTGAATTGGAGCAAACAGCAAGCAATTGGGTTTTCTGAAGATGGTCGTTTGTTCAAACATATCGCTACAGAGCTGGTTTCCTGTGGGGGGGGGGAGTGGCGGGGCAAAGGCAAAACCGTTTGGTCAGGCAGAAAATCACTTGGACCCCTGTGGATGAGCACTTAGTCTGCCATCAGGGGTGCCCACCTGCGTAAAATATTGAGGGGGGACCAGGTGAGCCCCGTCCCACATAAGTGATCACAAGATCATGTGTGGAGTTGCTTAATTGGCTATCCCCCAAAGTAAAAGGTATAGGGACCCCTGACCATTAGGTCCAGTCGTGGCTGACTCTGGGGTTTCGGAGCTCATCTCGCTTTATTGGCCGAGGGAGCCGGCGTACAGCTTCTGGGTCATGTGGCCAGCATGACTAAGCCGCTTCTGGCAAACCAGAGCAGCGCATGGAAACGCCATTTAACTTCCCGTTGGAGAGGTACCTATTTATCTACTTGCACTTTTGACGTGCTTTTGAACTGCTAGGTTGGCAGGAGCAGGAACCGAGCAACGGGAGCTCACCCCGTCACGGGGATTCAAACCACTGACCTTCTGATCGGCAAGTCCTAGGCTCTGTGGTTTAACCCACAGTGCCACCCGTGTCGCTAGGAGAAACAATGGCAATGAACATGAATGAGAAAAGATGAATAGCACACAAATGAAAGTATAAATTTCACTAAACCCGGCAACCTGCTTCCGAAGAAGAAGAAGAAGAGGAGGAGGAGGAGTTTGGATTTGATATCCCGCTTTATCACTACCCAAAGGGGTCTCAAAGCGGCTAACATTCTCCTTTCCATTCCTCCCCCACAACAAACACTCTGTGAGGTGAGTGAGGCTGAGAGACTTCAAAGAAGTGTGACTGGCCCAAGGTCACCCAGCAGCTGCATGTGCAGGAGCGGGGAAGCGAACCCAGTTCACCAGATTACGAGTCCACCGCTCTTTACCACTACACCACACTGGCTTGCAACCCCACTTCACCAGTCATCAGGAAGTCCCGCTGTCTTCTTATCCCTTTCTTTGACCTCTGAAGCCCTTAATGTTTTTGGTATGGTCTAGGAAAGTGTTTGTGTGCGTGTTTTAATCACTGGAAGAGGGCACAAAGTCTATGACTCTCGACTCCTCAACTAATAAGCTATTCACCGCATCCTAGTACCTAATTTCGGTTTTCCATACGTGCTCATTTCTTACACAAACGGCGGAGAAGCCTTAGATAAATGATTCAGCTTGCATAGTATATAGCTTTTATTTTTACAAAATATTTGCTTCCAGCAGAGTGTATCTTAATTTACAGATGCTGAAATCTGTCATTAGGAGTTGACCCAGCCGCGTGGCATTGTCAAATGCAATAACGTATCTTTTAATAGTTTTATATCAAGGAAGGATATAACATATCATTAGTTTAAATGTATTTGCAAGCAATTACCCCCACCAGGATATTTGTGAATGCTCATACAAAATTGATGAAACCCTGACATGCTTAAACATTGTTCATTTAGCTCGATTCCTTATGTATAGAAGAAATAACATAAATAATTTGTCTGACACTTGGAAAAAGGCTGTTGCATTTTCTCATTCACTTCAAGGTTTCTGGCTCGGCTTTTAAACAATAGCCTTTGGTGATTTTTTTCCACCAAAAATAAAAAGGAAGGGTTAGGTGTTGGGGAAACAAGTTTCATATATGTTTAATGTTAAATGAGTGTGCTAGATTATTCATGCTCCATTGTCTCATTCCATGCTGTTGTGGCAATGTGGGCTGGATTTACTGTGCGTCGCCTGCGTCTTCTTCCTCTTCTTTTTTTATAAAAAAGGGGGATTAATTATTAAATGGGACAAGGTTGTCTGACAACAGGTTTCCCAGTACTTCACAAAAGGAGGACCTTTGACATTCAGCTGTCTTTTGCAAAGAAGAAAGAGAAAATCAATTAAGCCACTGTGTTGCAGTTCAAAAAAAGCAAGCTGTTGTGCCGTAGACTTGCTTACCTCTGGGCGGTTGTGCCGGCATTGTCTTCTCCTCTGGGTTTTCGCAAGGGTAAGCTAGCGTTACCCCAAGGGTGGCTGCCATCTGCTATCTGCTGCCTCCGGAAGGCAGCCATGCTCTCCACACCTCTTCGCCATCTCTGTGGTCAGCAGAGGCATCCGCTGCCTGCCAAGTCCAAATACGGAGGGCATCAGAAATGGCGTCCTTGATGGCTCTTCTTTTCCCTTAGAGGTCCAGCAAAGTTGGTCTTTTAGAAATGATGGGAAGGGGTGCTTTTATTTTATTCTATTTATGCCTGCAAACTTTCCTGATTAGGCTGCTGACGTGATCACAGGTGCCATTTCAGGTTCAGCTTGGCAGGGGAGACTTTTCAGAGAGTGCCAACCTCCTGAGAAAAGTTTGTTCTTGGATAAACTCAGGATCAGGGCCTCATCTGCACTATACCTTTAAAGCAGGGCTGTGCCACTTTAAACAGTCATGGCTTCCCCCAGTGAATCCTGGGAGATTTTGTTTGCTAAGGGTGCTGATAGCTGTTTGGAGAACCCTACTCCTTGTTTTCCAGACCCTTGATCATCTTGGTCGCCCTCCTTTTAACACGTTCCAGCTTGACAACATCCTTCTTAATTTGTGGCTTCCAGGACTGGACACAGGACTCCAGGTGTGGTCTAACCAAGGCAGAATAGAGCGGTACAAGAATAGAGGGCTTCTTGTTGCAGATAAGCCTTGCTCTTCCTGAACTTTGGAATGTTCTGGTATCCTTTGGTTGTCTTCAAGCTGGACTTCTGACTTGATCTTCACTCCTACCTGGTGGCTGTCCTTTGGTACTGACTTCTAGTTTGTTCTTCAGTCCTACCTCCTATATATTCTTCAGTCCTGACTTCTTTTAAAGAAAAAAAACTATTTTTCATTGCTTTTTAAACAAATACAAATACAACTGTTAAACATTTATGCAGCAGTAGAGCTAATGTTGTTTGTTCTATCCATTGTCTCTAGAGATACACATGCTTTGACTTCTGGCTTCATCTTCAGTGCTATCTCATAGCTTGACCTTCAGTCCTGCTTCACGGTGGTCCTTTATATAATAACAATAATAATTTATTATTTATACCTTGCCCATCTGGCTGGGTTTCCCCAGCCACTCTGGGCAGCTCCTGACAGAATGTTAAAAACACGATAAAACATCAAACATTGAAACTTCCCCTAAACAGGGCTGCCTTCAGATGTCTTCTAAAGGTCAGATAGTTGTTTTATTTCCTTAACATCTAATGGGAGGGCATTCCACAGGGTGGGGTGCAGTGTGCCACTATCAAGAAGGCCATCTTCTTGGTGCTGAGGTGTCCTTCAGCTTCTACTGATCCTTCAGTCCTCCTGACTACTGGCTTCCTAGCATAGCTCCTGGTTCCCAGCTCTTGGCTCACCTCCTCACAGCCCAACCCTGTACTGTTTGTAGTGCATGCAGGTACCCAAAATTTGTGTGTTGGTGTGTGAATACAGTTTACCTCCAGAAAATCCCATTGGCATCAAACAATCAGGGAACAATTTTAAATATAGCACAAGTACTGGGGTAGGAGAGCTGGGGGGCAGGGAATTCACATCTGGCAACCAATGTGCCCCTTTGGTTTCAGATAGCACATGGGTAGATGAGTCCAAAAAGCCCAGGACACACTTTTTGCAGCCCTATAGCAGTTATGGCGGCTCATTTACCAGAAGTAATGTATTTTGTGTTAACTCTGGAAATATATACTCAATTCTGACCAAACTCAGCCTCCTGGTGCATATTGTGCTCTAGGGAGCTTAGTTTAGCCAGAATTGAGAATACACTGCCAGAGTAAATGCTAAGAATCCCTAATGCTGGAATGGGGAACCTGATGGCTACCAGAAATTGCTGGACTCCAACTCCCATAATTTCTGAGCCATGACCATGCTGGCTGGGTGTTCCCATCAGATTCCTCTTCCCTGTCCCCACAAAAAATATTCAGGTAAAGGTAAAGGTAAAGGACCCCTGGATGGTTAAGTCCAGTCAAAGGTGACTATGATGTTCCGGCGCTCATCTCACTTTCAGGCCGAGGGAGCTGGTGTTTGTCCACAGACAGCTTTCTGGGTCATGTGCCCAGCATGACTAAACCACTTCTGGTGCAACGGAACACCGTGATGAAAACCAGAGCGCATGGAAACGTCGTTTACCTTCCTGCCGCAGTGGTACCTACTTATCTACTTGCACTGGCATGCTTTTGAACTGCTAGGTTGGCAGGAGCTGGGACAGAGCAATGGGAGCTCACCCCATTGCATGGATTCAAACCGCTGACCTTCCGATCAGCAAGCCCAAGAGGCTCAGTGGTTTAGACCACAGCGCCGCCCGTGTCTCAGAAAAGAAAATCAATGGCTGCATAACTCCGGCATGGGTCTCCACAGTGATGTCTCATAAAATCTCAATGTGCCATCATTGCATTTTTACTTCTTAAAAATGACAAGTGCTAGTATCAATGACTCCTTTGGGGCTAAAGGAGCACTGGGAGCAGATCCTGAAAAGTCTGACACACATACACACACAGACTCCTTGCAAGGGAAATGAACCGAGGACTTGAAGCAGTTGCTGACCCCCCAAAGTCAGGTTTAATCTCTCTCTCGCTGCTCCTCACACACATAAATAAAATAAATGCTGCCAATAAAATGATATTCAGAGAGAAAGTATAATGTGTGGGTATATTACTCCCATGTGCACCACCCACTTTCTAATCTCGCCGTACATTTTAGGATATTTTCTAAATTGTCAAATGGCTTTGGCCTTTACCGAATGAATATGGTTAGTTAACAAGCATTGCTTTTACATTTCTTGGCGGGGAGCAGCAGCAGATTCTCACTAAGTGCACGGAGCGTACGGATCACAGTTTGCAAACTAGGATATTGAATACTTTAAAAGTTAAGCTTAGGCAACCTCCCCTAAGGTTGACTGGGAACTAAGAACCAAAGTTGGGAACTGTCCTGGCAATTGGGCAGTACATTGCCCAATATATTGAAAGCAGTGTCGTGCCACTTCGTGACTTCCCCCAAAGAATTCTGGGAACTGTAGGCCTAGGACCCTCATACCTATGGGACCGCCTCTCCCGGTATGCCCCACAGAGGACCCTAAGGTCCATAAATAGCAACACCCTAGTGGTCCCGGGCCCTAAGGAAGTTAGATTAGCTTCAACCAGAGCCAGGGCCTTTTCAACACTGGCTCCGGCCTGGTGGAACGCTCTGCCTCACGAGACCAGGGCCCTGCAGGATCTGATTTCTTTCCGCAAGGCCTGGAAGACAGAGTTGTTCCACCTGGCCTTTGGCTTGGAGCCAAGTTGATTTCCTCCCCCTCTTTCTTTTTCCTTCTCCTCCTGTGATGAGGCTGCATTTTAATGTTTCAATATTTTAATGTTGTCTTTTAATCTTGTTTTTAAGTTGTATTCATTCAACTTGTTTTTATTATTGCTTGTTAGCTGCCCTGAGCCTGGCCTTGGCAGGGGAGGGCAGGGTATAAATAAAAAATATTATTATTATTATTATTATTATTATTATTATTATTATTATTTAATGGTTGCTGGGAGTTGTGGGGAGACTCTGTTCCCCTCAGAGAGCTGCAATTCTCGTAGTAGTTGAACAATCAATCCCTCTTCACAGGGTGCTCTGGGAATTGTAGCTTTCAGAGGGATATAGCACCTCTCAACTCCCTTAACATGCTACAGTTCCCAGGATTATCTGGAGGAAGCCATGCCTGTTTAAAGTGGTATGATACTAGATGGGCATGGAATAATTATTATTATTATTATTATTATTATTATTATTATTATTATTCTAAGAGATCATAGTTCAAATCACTTCTATCCCAACAACACACCCTCTTCCTAGTTTTCCTTTTCTTTTAAGGTGTGGGAGAGAGAAAACAACATGTGTTTTCCTCCCCTAAAAGTTATTCAGGCTTAGCCCTCTCTTTCAAAATATGGGCTGGGTGTGTGTGTGTGAGGGAAACAAAACTTGCAACCAACCAGGTCCATCTCTGTTGCAATGCAGTGAACCTTCCAAACCCCTTGTCCTACTTCCTTGGAACGGAACAAATTACATGTCATAGCGGGTTGTGCATCACATGGTCAATGTTTATGACATAAGATTAAGCAGAACCTCAGAACGGGCTTCTCCGGCGAGAGCTGGAGCAGGTCAAATGGTTGGTTGACTGACAAGCCGTGAGTGTGTATGTGTACACACTGAAATTTACTGGCCTCCCTCCCTTCACTGAATGCAAACCTTAACTCCCTGATGCCTAACATTTAACCCCCTTCCATCTTTATATACAACAACTGCATGTGCATTTATCACAACGCTTTATGAACGGTGGAAGTTTATTGCGCCGCACTTAAACCTTGTTTAACCTTTCCTTTGGAAACAGTGATGCTTGAATCTAGGGTGACAAGAGTTTGTAGTATTCTAAATAATTGGGCCATCCGTTGACTTTAGTGGGGTAGGAGAGCTGAAAATAATGCCAATATCTTCTTCTATGGTGATCACTCATAGCTGAGTAAGATTGTCTTCCATGAACATGGTTTTAACAGTGATTCCGTAAGTGACTGTGGAGGACAATTCTGGATCCACACGTCCTTCCACGGTGGGAACATAGGTTTCCAGATGAGAGTTGATCAGGGTGAGGGTTTGCCAAATGTGTCTTCCTTTTAGCATGTTTTGTACTGAGTTTGAGTGTCTTCAAAGCCCATGACACCTTTGGTAAAGGTTGTTCTCCAATTGGAGCGCTCACAGGCCAGTGTTTCCCAGTGGCTGGTGTTTATACTACATTTTTAAAAGATTTGCGTTGAGAAAGTCTTTAAACCTATTTTGTTGACCACCAGCATTACTCTTTCCATTTTTAAGTTGGGAATAGAGTAGTTGCTTTGGATAGCTGGCTCGGGTGAATATCTGATGTTTCCTTCCTTTATGGTCTTGATTTATGGGCTACTACTAAAATGAGGCTGCATTGTAAGCCGTATTTTAATTAACTGTTTTTTTCAATTATGTTTTATTGTAATTTATATTTGGTATTAGCTGCCCTGCATGAGTTTGACCAAATGGCGGGAGGCAATGGAAGACAGAAGTGCCTGGTGTGCTCTGGTCCATGGGGTCACGAAGAATCGGACATGACTAAACGACTAAACAACAACATTAGCTGCCCTGAGCCCGGCCCAGGCTAGGGAGGGCGGGGTATAAATAAAAATGTATTGTTGTTGTTGTTATTATTATTATTTGGAAGACGATAATCTGCACAACATGACCAGTCCAATGACGTTGACGTTGAAGTATCATTGCTTCAACACTGGTGATCTTTGCTTCTTCCAGTACACTGATATTAGTTCGCCCGTCTTCCCAAGTGATGTGTAAAAATTTCCGGAGACCCTGTTGATGGAATCTTTCGAGGAGTTGGCGTTTATAAGTGGTCCGTGTTTCACAAGCATACAGTTAGGTTGGTAGTAGTAGGATAGCTTTGTAAACAAGCATTTTGGTTTCCCTGTAAATGTCCTGGTCCTCAAACACTCTGCACTTCAGTCAGGTGAAAGCTGCACTTGCAGAGCTCAGGTGATGCTAGATTTCAGCATCAATGTTGGCCCTTGTGGAAAGATAACTGCCCAGGTAGGAGGAGTGATCAACATTTTCCAACATTACACTGTTGAGTTGGATTTGTGGCACTGCAGAGGGGTTGTTTTGTGCTTGTTGGTGCAGCACTTTGGTTTTTTGGATGTTGAGCCAAGCGTCTACCACCTGAGACACACACCTAAGGCAGGACAAGCAGAAAACCTCTTGGACCAGTGCTTTTTAGGCACGGGACAAACAAAAGCATGGGTGAACCCTAAGTCTCCAGTAAACCATTTTCTCTACACAGGGCTGTACAAAATGCAAGTATAACTGAATATTATTTTGACAGCCAGTGTTGTGAATTTCAAGGCTCATGGCAAGTTTTTTCCCCCTCTCTCTCTCTTAAGCTCCCACAAGTGTTTGCATGATTCTGTGGGCCTTTGTAATGCTTTGACATTCTAACTATTCATGTTCCATACAGAAGAATATAAATATTAATTTAGGGAAGGGAGCATGGATTATTTCAAACAACCAACTCCTAAGGAACGGTAAATAAATAAATAAAAGAAACCTGTTGAAAACCGTGGCCTGCCAAAAGGGTCTTTCCCTAAATTCACAGTCCCGTTTCTCTTTGTTTTATTACAGGCGCATAAAAGAGAAACTCTGAAGGATCTTTCTCCTGACTTCTGTTCATTAATTCATAAAGTGCTTGAGGAAAAAGAGCATGTTTACCAAAACACATACGCAGAAAGAAAAAAAAGAGCGTTTCTATTCTGTCTCTCCCCCCCCCCTTTTCCCCCTTTTCCTAAACACAAAATCCAAACCACAGTTTTAATTAAAGAAATATGCAGCAGAGCGGTTGGGGGGAGAGAAGAGATTTCTTCTGGCTAGTGTTTTGTGATGTGCCTTCTCCAGTACATGCAAGTTTTAGAAAAACAGAGAGTCAACTCCCACCTGCAAAGGCGCTGCGGGAGGTAGAGGTGTTACTCTGGGGATAAAATGGAGCCAATAACACAACTGATTGGTTTTTTTCTTATTTCAAAGCTTTAACTGAGATCAAGCCCCAAAATAGATAGATAGATAGATAGATAGATAGATGATAGATAGATAGATAGATAGATAGATAGACAGACAGACAGACAGACAGACAGACAGACAGACAGATATAGATACACATTGCAATCATCATTTGCACACCCTCCAACATTTCTCCGGTGAAAATAGGGACGTCCCATTCTGTAATGCTAATTTTACTATTTATACCCTACACATCTTACTGGGGGGTTGCCCCAGCCACTCTGAGCAGCTTCCAACATATATAAAAGCATAATAAAACATTAAACATTTTTAAAAAACCCTTCTCTGTACAGGATTGCCTTCAGATGGCTCGGGGATTGGATAACTCTGTACCCTCCAACATTTATCCAGTGAAAATAGGGACATCACATCCAGCCTCAGTTCGTCAATTTACGCTGCTGGGAGGTGCGGCCAGTTGCATATATGGGGGGTGGAGTCAGCAACAGTCAGGCAGTTGGCTCAGGAGCTTCACCCACCAAACCCTCCCTTTATTTAATGTTTTCTTGTTTGCAGGTTAACCTTTTTTCTTTCTGTTTAGCGGGCGCTGCTACAGTCTTTGGACTGGTTGCTGTTGAAGAGCTGGGAAGAAATTTTCCTGCATTGGCAGGTTTTGTCTTCCCTATAGCAACTTTGGCGGTTTAAGGCCTTGGGTAGAATCCTTTAGTCTTTCTTCCCTATATGGGGGGGGTGAACTGGTGCCTCAACCCCCCCCCCGCGGTTGCAATTCTAGGGTCCCCCTCTTAAAGGGGTTGTAATTGTTGGGGTTTTGCCTACGTGCTTTGATCCAGCTTTCTCACAGAAGCAATTAGTGAGTTGGCCGAAGGCCAGGAAGTCTGAGCTGAGAAGTTTTCTGCCTGGTGATATGGGAACCTTGGATGCAACTCTGCTATGGGTCGAGGTCACCCATATAGACAGTATGACTCATGACTTCTGTGTGGTTGGGTGGGTGGGTGGGTGGGTGGTTTTTTTTGTTGGAGTTAGCTGAAGTTGAGTTCAGTGTGAGAGAGTTAAGATCCGTGTCTGTATCTTGTACAGTGGTACCTCAGTTTACAGACGCTTCCGGTTACAGACTCCACTAACCCAAAAATAGTACCTCGGGTTAAGAACTTTGCTTCAGGATGAGAACAGAAATCACGTGGCGGCAGCGGGAGGCCCCATTAGCTAAAGTGGTACCTCAGGTTAAGAACAGTTGCAGGTTAACAACGGACCTCAGGAATGAATTAAGTTCTTAACCTGAGGTACCACTTGTGAGTCTGCTGTAAATAATAAACATCTATGTAACCAAGTTACCAGTGAGCAGTGTTTTGTTCCTGGTCATCCTGTCAGCTTGCAACCAGATACTTCCAGAAATTATACGCATGCTCTGCAATATTCAACAGTAATAGTGGCCATACACTGAAAGGTTGTCAGTGAACTACCCTGCGTGCAAGGATATGGGGTGGACTGCCTGCATACACGTGCGTCTTGCAGGGCACCCCCATATCCCATTTATCCTGAGGAGCCCCAGTCCCCCCCGGCTGGGGGGCTGGGAGGGATAAACACCCAATGCCTAAGCCAAGGTCTCCCTACATTTGAAAGTTTAATAAAGTTGTGGTCAAATTTTAATTCCATAGCACATTGTCATGAGTCATTATTTCTTTCTGGTGCTCCCTGGGGGCTGGGGTGGTTGCCTGCTGGTCACGCAATGCACCAGAATGGCGTTCCAGCATCTCTCAGGTGTGCCCTGGATGTGTTAAGGGGGAGACCTGACCAGCCTCAGCAAAGCCCCACTGTGACTCTAGCTCACGAGGAGACCTTCCCCATGTTAGAATTCCTGCTCCATGATTGCAGTCATGGGATTTTTGTCTTCCGCATGACGGTATATGTTCTGACTCCACAGAGTGGGAAGTGACGGAGACAGGATGTTTGTGTTACTGTGTTCCATGAAGTGGTACTATTGTCCTTTGTTCTTTCGCTTTGCTGTCTGATGCTAGAGAGAGAGGGAGCCATGTTGCAGTGCTCCGTGTGTGTCTATATGTAAATAAAGTAGATAAGCCAAAATGCTGAGTTGCTGAGGTCTGTCGTGCAAGTTGCAAAGACTCTGCGGATCCCTAAGTGTGCCGATGTCTGTTGGCATCGGTCGCTGTGATGTTGAAGAAAGCTTTTGAAGCTCCCGAATGATCGACCAGGAGGGAGGGAACATGCCAGTTGGGCATGTGTCTCTGCCAGGGTCCTACTTGAGTGTCAGGAGCCCAGAGTCCTAATGGGACATCCTCTTCAGGCTCCAGAGAGGGTCTCCTCATGAGCTGGAAGCATAATGGGGGTTTGTTGAGGCTAGCCATTCTCCCAGCTAATGACTGATGCATTGGAAAGCCATGCCTCAGCTGAGGAAGCCATCATGCCATTCTGGCTCATGCGAGACAGAGAGGCACAGAGAGGGATTGGTATGATGCTCAGCTGAGGTGCAGAAGGCTCCTCACATCTCAGCTGAGCAGCTTCAACAAGCCTGAATAGATCCTTTTGGGACTCGGGGAGTGTGTGGGACCTTCTGAGGGAAGTGTTCCACCACCTTTCTTCGGGGAGGGGGGTGAGTCCCAGGTACACTCCCCAGCATCTCCCAGTAAAGCAGGTTGGGACTCCTATCCAAAATGCAAACTATAGGAAGCTATCCAGAGTATAGACAACATCAGGCACAGGCAAACTCGGCCCTCCAGATGTTTTTGGCCTACAGCTCCCATGATCCCTAGTTAACAGGACCAGTGGTCAGGGATGATGGGAATTGTAGCCTGAAGGGTCCTCACCCGTGCTGGATCCTCAGGTGCAGGCATCAGCTGAGTCTGCTCTGGCTCCTGAGGTGATGGAGGACCCATTGCCTGCAGGGGCTCCACTCTCAGCCCCGTCAGAGGCGGCTGAGGTTGGCTCTGGGTCCGGTAACCCTCCAACCTCTCCTGAGCTGCACAGGCTCAGGGCAGAGAGGCGGAGGGAACTAAGTTCCCGTGGGAGGAGTGCTCGCCTCCAGGCCAGGAGAGGCGAGTAAGCAGAGGATTGGGGCCGCCCCATACCTCAGGGCAGATAAAAGCCGGCCGCCCCAGTCCCAAGTTGCGGGAGCAACATTGTTGGTTGCTAGTTCCTGCCTGAACCCTGTCCTGCTTTCCTGCCTGAGCTCCTGACCTGCCCTGGCTCCCTGCTTGCTTGCCTGTTCCTGACTTCACCCGACTCCTTGCCCTGCACCCAGCTTCAGCTACTACGGACTGCCTCCACGTTGCATCTTTGACCACGGACCGGACTTGGACCTCGCCTCTCGGGTAACCCATGGGACCAGCACATGTAGTCTCAAAACATCTGGAGGGCCGAGTTTGCCTATGCCTGGACAACATGGCACTTGGTGGACCAATGGCCCAAGGCTTCCAAACTTCATATGTTCTGGGACTGGTTTGCTTCATGAAAACAAGAAGGTTTGTCAAGCAATGCAGCACAAGGCTGCAGGGCTGAATTTCACTTGCTGGACCACGTCTGCCATAAACACTTTTGCATCAGGAACAAAGACTCAGCCTTCCAGAAGTATTCCCCAGCTGATGAATTTCATCTGCTTTCTCTGCCATCTTCTGCAGCAGATCTAATTCCAAATATTGCCGATGTAACAATTCGTTTATATCCCTGTCAGTGTTTGTACTGTAAAGGGAAAGGCGTGACCGGGAGTTAACTACACAACTGCTATCCAATGATCCTAATTTCCATGATTTTGATAATAATGAGTCCAACCAAACTGTTCAGCTGCACTTTCTACCTCAGCAAAACTGAGCTATAATTGTATAGAGAATCATTTTATGGGTGAATTGCGCCCTATAATGTAAAAAGATTAAAATAAAGTGCTCTAATATACAATGTCCTAACAGGTGCAGATACTTACCTGGGCAATTAAAATCTTTTTAATATACAAATCACAGGCAATGAGGCTGTTGGCATGATAAACGGGATCTTTCAGGACACAAAAGGGTTTGTTGAACAGGGATGGGGGGATATTTTTGGTTTGCTTGCAATATCCCACCCCGCTGTTGTTTAAGGAATGCAAACTAACTTAAAGCAGATTCCTCAAATGTATACATTCTCCATTTTTGTTTAAGTCATGAAAAATTGTCCCTGTTTTACCATTTGTACCACACTTGTATCACTGCTGTGCCACCGAACTGTACTTTGCTCAAAACATCTGATGGCTAATAGCCACTATGGCCAAAATCTACCCTGCAGTATTCCTTTGTGTAATATTTATTTCACACGCAAGGAAATCGCACATAGAATCAGGGCCAGATTTAGGTTTGATGAGGCCCTAAGCTACTGAAGGTAATGGGGCCCTTTATATGTCCAGCTGTCCTTTGTCAACAACAAATTGTTGCTGTTCTTGTGTTGAATATATGGTAATTTATGGACCTAAAGCCATTTGCACATGTAGAATGTAGGCACCCTATATATGTAATTAGCAAACCAGTGATATTTTAGGGGGCAGGTTAGCAGGAGGGCCCATTACTTACATCATAGGAGCCTACACAACACAAAACACTGTTGCTGTATACAGGTTTTATTTTATTTGTTTTTTATCTTATATTTTGGAAATGTACATCCAGGGGTTTTTTTCCTTTAGTTTTTTTTTGGGGGGGCAAGAGAGTGGGGCCCTAAGCTATAACTTGTTTAGCTTATACATAAATCCAGCACTGATTGTAAGCCAACTTTGCTGATACCTACTCAGTGGCTGCTCCTAGACTTTGAAATTCCCTGAACTATAGCTTGTTTAGCTTATACGTAAATCCGGTACTGAGTAGAATCATAGAATGATTGGAAGTTATCACAAGGGTTATCTAGCCCAACCCCTGCAATACAGGAATCTTTTCCCCCCAATGTGGGGTTCGA
Organism: Podarcis filfolensis; assembly: GCF_964270895.1. Lineage (NCBI taxonomy): Eukaryota > Metazoa > Chordata > Lepidosauria > Squamata > Lacertidae > Podarcis > Podarcis filfolensis. Next base: position 113,028,026 of record NC_139606.1, read on the forward strand.
ACCCACAACCACAAGATTAAGAGTCTCATGCTATCTTGAACACCTGAGGTGAGTGTTCAAGCCCTGCTTTCAAGCTTCCTAGAAGCCTCCAGTTGGCCACTGTGAGCCTGATGCATCAGGGTCTTCTTACATATGTTTTCATCTTAAGAAGTAAGCAGCTCAATTAGGGCCAAGTGTTCCAGTTCCCTTTATCAAACCCAAGCTGTGTCTTCTGAGCCCAAGAACCTGAAACAGCTGATACAGCTGTCCAGGATAGATTCATATTTGGAAGATGGGACTTATTTGAATTTCTAAACCTCTTACATCGCCTGATCATAGTGGCATCGGGGCAACCACCATAGGACCCTAGAATTCTTGGGTTGGAAGGGAGCCAGAGAGTGATTTAGTCCAACCTCCTGCAATGCAGGAATCTCAACTAAAGCAGTCACGAAATTAAAAGACGCCTGCTTCTTGGGAGAAAAGCAATGACAAACCTAGACTGCACCTTAAAGAGCAGAGACATGACCTTGCCGACAAAGGTCCGTATAGTTAAAGCTATGGTTTTCCCAGTAGTGAGGCATGGAAGTGAGAGCTGGACCATAAAGAAGGCTGATTGCCTAAGAACTGATGCTTTTGAATTTTGGTGCTGGAGGAGACTCTTGAGAGTCCCATGGACTGCAAGAAGATCAAGCCTATCCATTCTGAAGGAAATCAGCCCTGAGTGCTCACTGGAAGGACAGATCCTGAAGCGGAGGCTCCAATACTTTGGCTACCTCATGAGAAGAGAAGACTCCCTGGAAAAGACCCTGATGTTGGGAAAGATGGAGGGCAGAAGGAGAAGGGAATGACAGAGGATGAGATGGTTGGATAGTGTTCTCGAAGCTACTAACATGAGTTTGACCAAACTGTGGGAGGCAGAGGAAGACAGGAGTGCCTGGCGTGCTCTGGTCCATGGGGTCATGAAGAGTCGGACACGACTAAACGACTAAACAACAACAACAACTAAAGCATCCCTGACAGATGATCATCCAACCTCTGCTTAAAATCCTCCAAGGAAAAGAGAGTCCACCACCTTTCGTGGGAGTCCATTCCACTACTGAACAGCTCTTACTGTCAGGTCTTCTTGATCTTCCTAATGTTTAGTCGGAATCTCCTTTCTTGTAACTTGAATCCATTGGTTCAGGTCCTGCCTTGGCAGGAGAGAACAAGCTTGCTCCATCTTCCATATTCTCTCCCCAGGGTTGAAATACGTTTCAACTGTCTGTTCATTTAGGATCTGTGCACGCAATGGCCTTGTGCCTGCCCTGAAATCTCTCCACACTTTTTGGGTGGGTGTGATGTATTCACTTCACATCTCAATGATGGTCACTGATCGCTGTTCTTGCAGCTTGGTGGTCCACTCTGCAGCCCTTTAAAACGTGTTTATTAATCATTTAATAAAAACTCATTTTTCTTTCCTCTTTATCGAGTTGCTCCTCCAAATCCTTCCTGGCCTTTCTTTAGATGTTTGCACATTTAACTTTTTAAGCTCTTGTGGGCTGCCACCATCTGGATTTCATTTTCACTTTCGAAAAGATGCTGTTTTGCCATAATAGATTTCCAAATCGTGATATTTAACCAGGCAGATATTTCTGCAGAAAATCCCATGCCTCCAACAAAGAAATTAGGACACACAAAGTTTCCTCTGATAATTTTAAGCAATTGTGTTCTCTGATCCTGACTTATTTTAGAAACGTTATCTGCCTTCATTACTGTGTTCTGGATTAATTGTGTTTGTGTAAAATCGCTCCCTTTGAAGTTAAAAGTTACATTTGTGTTTCTGCCTTGGATCTTTTGAACAGGAATTTGATTTCATTATGCTCTGTATTCTCTAGGTGCTCAGCAATATTACTTCTTGGACCAGTTCCTGCTCTCTGTTTCAACCAAATTCCCTTAAATAGACCTCATGTGGACCCCAGAACTACCTGTTCCAGGAAATCCTCATGTACATGGTCATAGCTTATATGTGTGTGTTCCATCCCATGGACTGAAAAATATTAATTCTCATCTCTTGGCACTTGGGCTGTGAGTTCCCAAGGAATGCCATCTTGTCCCTGAAGCCTTTAGGAGCTCTCATCCAGAGATTTGGTGTACAATGCGATCAGGATGCTGATGACACACCACAGTATATTTTCATTTCATCTAAACTGGGATACTCCAGGGTGTGGAGGCCAGAATGGACTGGAAGAGGCCAATAAATTGAAGCTGAATCCTGGCAACACAGAGGTGTTGTTGGTGAGCAGTTCCCAAGTCTGGGAGTTGGGTAGATGGTTTGTTGTGAAGGAGCAGGCTGCCCTTATCTTAAGATCTACAGGAGGTGCCCTGCTGTGCTGGTCCCGTGGGTTACCCAAGAGGCGAGGTCCAAGTCCGGTCTGTGGTCAAAGGTGCAATGTGGAGGCAGTCTGTAGAAGCTGAAGCTGGGTGCAGGGCAGGGAGCTGAGTGAAGTCAGGAACAGGCTTGCAGGCAGGGAGCCAGGGAGCCAGGGCGGGTCAGGAGCTCAGGCAGGAAAGCAGGACAGGGTTCAGGCAGGAACTAGCAACCAACAATGTTGCTCCCACAACAACCTCTGGTGACTCGCTTCTCCTGACCTGGAGGCGAGCACTCCTCTTGCGGGAACTTAGTTCCCTCCGCCTCTCTGCCCTGAGCCCCTGCAGCTCAGGAGATGCTGGAGGGTTATTGGACCCAGAGGCAACCTCAGCTTCCTCTGACGGGACTGAGAGTGGAGCACCTGCAGGCAATGGGTCCTCCATCACCTCAGGAGCCAGAGCAGACTCAGCTGACGCCTGCATCTGAGGATCCAGCACAGGTGAGGACCCTTCAGGCTCATGACCCAGCCCCAGCTCAGCTGGTTCTGGAGGCAGGGAATCCTGTGCAGGCTGGGATCCCTCAGGTTCAGCATTCGAGTCAGAATCCCAGGCCATCACACCTGATCAGAATTCCATTGATCACTATAAACTGTGGCACAGGGAACCAGGGCTAATTGCTTTTAGAAATGAGCTGAATATGTCACTGTTTTCTCAGATTTATGGTTTCGGGTGAGAGTTTTTGGACTGGCTCCTGAACTGTTTGCAATTTCAGCCCAGACACTGGGGTCCAGCTCTGAAGGCCTTCTGGCAGTTCCCTAACTGTGAGAAGTGAAGTTACAGGGAGCCAGGCAGAGGGCCTTCTCAGCATTGGCACCCTCCCAGGCACCTCTGGAGGGTGTTTGTAGAATTTGTACTGTTAAAACGGAAAGGGGTAAAAGCATTGCAAGTAGTGTTGAAATTTTGGGAGGTTGGATAGTTACAATGGAATGGTCTTGGGGGTGGGGTGCACAATTTTATTCTTTTTTATTTATGGTTATTACTTTGTCGAAATCAAATTAAAAGTAGGCAAAATAAAGAAATAATAAAAAAGCAGTTGCGATCAAGTCATGGAAGTTAAGACTATCACTGACTACTAGCCATGAGGCTATTTAGAGGTGCTATAACTCTAAATACCAGTTGGGGACATGAGTAGCGCTGTGGTCTAAAACCACTGAGCCTCTTGGCCTTGCCAATCAGAAGGTCAGTGTTTCGAATCCCTGCAATGAGGTGAGCTCCTGTTGCTCTGTCCCAGCTCCTGCCACCCTAACAGTTCGAAAGCACACCAGTGCAAGTAGATAAATAGGTACTGCTCTGGTGGGAAGGTAAACGTCATTTCCGTGTGCTCTGGGTTCCATCACGGTGTTCCGTTGTGCCAGACACAGTTTAGCCATGGTGGCCACATGACCTGGAAAGCTGTCTGTGGACAAACGCCGGCTCCCTCGGTCTGAAAGCGAGATGAGCGCCACAACCCTATAGTTGCCTTTGACTGGACTTAACTGTCCAGGTGTCCTCTAAATACCAGTTGCTGAAAAGTCACAAGCAGAAAGACAGCTGCTGCACTCAGGTCCTGCTTGTGAATTTCCCATAGGTATCTGGTTGGCTGCTTTGAGAGCAAGATGCTGGAGGAGATAGGCCATGTCCTCTTATGTTCTTCTACAAGAGAGGGATGTTGCTGTTGTTCTGCATGGTGGATGTCCACTATGGACATCCGTCTATCATTAAGGCCATCACTATGCACCCAATCCACCCGATTCTTCAAAATCATGAAAACAATGGCTGAGGTGAGGATACAACACTTTCCTCAAAAAATATTTGCTTCAGATCAGGGCCTCCGGATTTAGGTTTGATGAGGCCCTAAGCCAGGCATAGGCAAACTCGGCCCTCCAGATGTTTTGGGACTACAATCCCCATCATCCCTGACCACTGGTCAGGGGTTAGCTAGGGATCATGGGAGTTGTTGCTGTATGTAGGCTTTATTTTATTTGTTTTTTATCTTATATTTTGGAAATGTACATCCAGTTTTTTTCCTTTAAATTTTTTTGGGGCCCCCAAGAGATTGGGGCCCTAAGCTATAGCTTGTTTAGCTTATATGTAAATCCGGCACTGCTTCAGATCTTGGGCTGCCGAAGAGGTTGTTGTCACTCTGAACAAAGAGAGGCAAGGGGTTCTGGCAAGTGATGCTTTGTCTCTGATCACGTTTCAAGGCAGACGGACATATCTGGGCCATGCCTGCATACCCCGTCGCTCACTGAAGTACAGATAGCCCTGCCAAGATAGCAGAGGAAGATGCAAGAGGGCAAGGATGAGGAGTCCAGCCAACGAGACCTTGCAGTGTGCACTGATCAAGAACTTCACACACAAAGATACTCTGGGCCCTGTGAGCAGTTTAAGGGGTGCTTCAGAAGGTGAGAAAACTCTGGTTTGTGCTTGGCAAAACTTTTATCAAATGGAGGGAGGGAAGAAAGGAGTTTCTCTATGTTTATGCCTTGGGCTCACATCGTCACACCTCAGTAGAAGCGTGTCTGCTTTGCATGCAGAAAGTTTCAGGTTCTGTCCCCAGTAACTCCAGGTAGGGAACCCATTCTGGGGTGTGGCTAACAGTCAATACTAAGCTAGATGGACCAATGGGCAGACTCAGTAGAAGGCAGCTGCCAATGTTCCTGGGTTATCAGAGCATTTTGGGATGTCTCCAAGCATAACTAAAGCTGTAGACCAGTGTGTACTTGATTAATTTGGTCAACAAAAGAGGTTCAAAGACCCTCTCAAGGCAAATCTTTAAAAAATGTAGTATAAACACCAACAACTGGGAAACACTGGCCTGTGAGCACTCCAGTTGGAGAACAGCCTTTACCAAAGGTGTCATGGACTTTGAAGACGCTCAAACTCAGAATGAAAGGGAGAAACATGCTAAGAGGAAGGCATGCTTGGAAAACCGTCACTGTGATCAACTCCTGCCCGGAGACCTATGTTCCAATTGTGGAATGATGTGTGGATCCAGAATTGGCCTCCAAAGTCACTTACGGACCCATTGTTAAAACCATGTTTATGGAAGACAATCTTACTCAGCTATAAGTGATCGCCAAAGAAGAACTTGATTGATTGATTGATTGATTGATTATTTAATTTCTATACCACTTAACACAGGAGCCAACTCCTAGGGGCCTGGTCCCACATGGAAGTTCAGGTGTGCATTGTTTGTAGTAGCTACCGAGAAAATTAGTGGGAAACGAATATGCAGTCAATTGCCATGGCTTTTTTATGGAGGTTATTTAACATAAATCAGCACATTTATCGCCCTTCATTATGTTCTTGGCCTTTCTGAATATATCTCCCTCATTTTTTTTTCTTACCCATCGTATATTCCGGATCGACAAAATAAAAGTGCTTCTTGACACAGCCCATAATTAATGTATGGAATTCACGGCCACAAGGCACAGAGTTGGCCGCCAGCTTGGAGGATGTCAAAATGGAATTAGGGGACAGGCCATAGCTCAGGGGTGGAGCGGTCACACAGCATACGGGTTCAATGACGAATATCTGCATCAGGTGTGTTGTTTCTGAACTACAAATCCCATCATCCCCAGCAAGCATGGCCAAAGGCCAGGGATTATGGGAGTTATAGTTCAGCAACACCGGGAGGGTCAAAGGTTTCTCACACCTGATCTACAGGGTACGGATAGTAATGTCCCATGCCTAAAACTCCAGAGAACCACAGCTAATCAGTGTGGGCCATGAGCTCGATGGACCAGTGGAGTTTTTTTCTGGAAGCAAATAACATGGTAATGAGCACTAAATTTGTGTTACATTCAGCTATTTTTCAGGAAGCGGCTTTTACATCATGCGGAAACTCAAATATAATGCGAAAATTAACCGTTCAGGAAACACCAGTGCCTTTCTCCCCATAGATGTCTCAGCAGATGGAGCTGGAGCATGCCTGCACCATTTAACAGCCTACTCTCTTTTTCTGCTCTTTTGGCAACCATTTTGTGTTGTGCCGCACCTCTTGAAGCAGCCATTTTGTGACTGGCACCCACGGCTCTTGAAATCCCAAGTTGCCCACTGGCCCCAAAGGGTTGGCAGCTTTTTGCCGTACCCTGAGGCAAGGAAAGGGATCATAGATATGTGGCGATACATCATTGAATCTCTAGAACTTCCTGTTTCGTATTGTTTTGTTTTGTTTGCAAGTAGTAGGAAGCCCCTCTACTCAGAATCCTGGAGAGCCACTGCCAGGAAGTTTAGGCAACAGGTCCAGCTCCAGGCATGAGCAGGGCTGCCCTCTGGTGAGCTGGTTTTGGTCAAGGGGCTCATTTCCTGTCAGTAGAAGTAGACCTGTGTGGGGACCAACTTCTGTGGTGCTCAAAAAATGCTCTATGGCTGGGCCTAGCCTCCATTTTAATTTCCCACAATTCCTGTTATGGAGTGGTGCTCCAGGCATTGTGGGACATATAAATCGGGTCCCTCCTTAAAGAGGGCATGTATTGCGGTGAGACTTGGATAACCAACACTCTGTGTTGTGGGTGGATTCTATTGTCAGCCACAACACCCGATTGGTAGGTCCCTCAAAGCTGGGTGCAATCTGGCCAATGGGACGCAGTTCAAAGTTTCAAGGGACCTATTTAAGCCCATGCACGTGACCCAGAGCATCCTCTTTCGACACATGCATTCGGAACACCTTCCCAACTCTCCCTACTTTTAGGGCTTTGCGCTTGACCTTGCTATGCCATCGTGTGGCATCTGCCATTGGGACAGGGGCATGGCAGGAATTTTCCCCACTTGACTGATTGGCTGCTGCCATTTGGGTTTCGCCTGCCGCATAGCAAATCGTCACAACTTGTAAGGTTGCGGATAGGCTCTGGTTCAGGTGATGGGGTGGGAGAACACTCTCGCCATCCCTATGTGAGCAGCAGTTCTCAACCTGTGGGTCCCCAGATGTTGTTGGACTACAACTCCCATCATACCTGAGCTTGCTAGCTAGGGGTGATGGCAGTTGTAGTTCAACAACATCTAGGGACCCACAGGTTGAGAAAGGCTGCGTTAGAGGAATCCATGGATTTGATGGTTTGGTCAACCCCTGAGAGGGGGTTGTGCCCGTGCCTGGGTCCAGGGGAGCATCTGGGTGGCAGAGTTAGCCTGTGCCCAGCTTTCCGCTTATCCAGGTGTTCACCCTTGGCTGACCTATGCTGGAACCCTGGGTCAGCGCTACCTGCATGGTAGGGAGCTAGTCGAACCAGAGCCTATGCAACCAGTCACTTTCTGTAATCAGTAAAGTTGTGGCCTAAATTCTGCCGAAAACCAAACCAAAATTTTGAGTCATGTGCAAATTTATTTAGGGGGGAGGTTTCTGGGTCCGAACATGCAAATGATGGCTGGACTCAGAAGCCTGGTGAGGTTCCTAATATATATAATATAATATTATTTATATATATATATATATATATATATATATATATATATATATATATGGGGGAAATACGGGTCCAGAGAAGGCCTCAGTGATGTGCTGTGCTGGAGCACCGGGTCCCTGACATCTGCCTCATCTTCCAGGTTCAAATGCCGGCCTTTGCAAACAATACTAGGCTAAATGGACAAACGACTCTGATTTGTATCTTCGCTTAGATGCAAAACTCAGGTTATCAGGCAGTAAACAGTTCCCCGCCCCAGTTAACAGATACTGTTCCTTTTCGCACAGAGCGTGAGCAAGGCAGATCGTATCCAAATTAACAGCTCGGGTCTTTAGAAATTACTCCCTGGGTTTTATTAACCTTTGGGAGAAGTTATTTCTTAAAACCTCTGCCAACTCTCAATTCCGAGCAAATGATAATATACTAGTTTGGGGACTTGGGACTGCTTTGCAAGAAGAAGAGGAGGGGGAATTATGAGAGACCAAAGAAAAGGAAAGCCATTTCTATCAGAGATGGGAACTCAGACAAAGGGATGGCCCCATGTCGTTTGAGGATAGACGAGCAACTGACGCAGCTCGCAAAATAGATAACGTCTACATTTGGGAGACGAAGGGATTCGCCCCGTCAAAGGAAGGTGCTTTATGTGCCAAATTAAGGCTTTTGGCCGCTCCTTGCCACTTCGCCGAATCCCACCCACAAACTTCCCGGGGAAAGAACATATGCGGCGCATATTTGGAGCCGTTATTAGGAATGCATAAAGTACAGTATTAGTCAATTTTATATGCTCGGTTGCATGAAATCTGTGTGTTTAAAAAATATAATAATTTGCATTTCATGGCTCTCCGATAACCTCAGGAGTGCACTTGAAATTCAGCACATGCCCACAGCACCTCCCAGCTCACCCCATTTTTAACTGAAGACCAATGGTTTCTATTAAGGGATCAGGCAGGGAGGCTGACAACCCAGTCAATAACTATGTGAGGTTACTTCATTAATGCTATAATGGCTGATAGAGTGAGAGGCAAAAAACAGGTTCCTGACAGCAGCAAATGAAAATGATAGAGATTCCCGAAGCTACGTGCCTTTCCTTTGTCATTGTCTTGTGCTTGGCTTATTCAAAATGTGGCATTTATGTATTCAGCCTTGATGAATGTTGCCGGCGTTAAGTACTTTTTCCATCTCTAATGCAGTGCCGATTACACATTGTTCTTTCTCCCTCTCCCTCTCTCTCTCTCTTTCTCGCTGCTATTCTGCTATAACCTCTGCTGTCAAGGATCTAGAGGCTGGAGGGGTTATAGGCAGCGGCTCAACAGTTCTCTCCGCCATTGCACACTGGGAGGCGAGGGGTTTGGTCTGCCGTAGCTCAATTGGTAGAGCATCTGCTTCACCATGCAAGAGGTTCCAGGTTCAATCCCCGGCGTCTCCAGGTGAGGCTGGGATGCCTGTCTCAAACCCCAAAGAGCCACTGCCAGTCAGTGCAGACACTCCAAGTGTTCCTGTTTTCCCGTGTTTGCAGAAGCCATCCTGGTTTCTGACTTGATCCTAGAATGTCCTGCTTTTCCTTAGGACGTCCCTATTTCCATTGGAGAAATGCTGGAGGCATCAAAACATCTGGTAGCTAATAGCCACTATGAACAAAATCTACCCTGCAGTCTACCTTTGTGTAATATTTATTTCACACGCAAGGAAATCACACACAGAATCAAGGCCAGATTTAGGTTTGATGAGGCCCTAAGGTACTGAAGATAATGTGGCCCTTTATATGTCCAGCTGTTCTTTGTCCACAACAAATTGTCACTGTTTTTTGAGTGGAATATAAGCTACAGTGGTGCCTCGCAAGACGAAATTAATCCGTTCCGCGAGTCTCTTCGTCTTGCGGTTTTTTCGTCTTGCGAAGCACGGCTATTAGCAGCTTAGTGGCTTAGCGGCTATTAGTGGTTTAGCGGCTTTAAGAAAAAGGAAACAAACTCGCAAGAACTCGCAAGAAAATCGTCTTGCGGAACGACTCAAAAAACGGAAAACTCTTTCGTCTTGCGCGTTTTTCGTCTTGCGAGGCATTCATCATGCGAGGTACCACTGTATTTGGTAATTTATGGACCTACGGTAATAGGTATCTAAAGCCATTTTCGCATGCAGAATGTAGGCACCCTATATATAGAAATGAGCAAACTAGTGATATTTTAGGCTAATACTTACATCATAGGAGCTTACACAACACAAAACACAGTTGCTGTGTGTAGGTTTTATTTTATTTGTTTTTTATCTTATATTTTGGAAATGTACATCCAGGGTTTTTTTTCCCTTTAAACTTTAAACTTTTGGGGGTGGGGCAAGAAAGTGGGGCCCTAAGCTATAGCTTATATGTAAATCCAGCACTGGCTGGAGGGTATGGTCAACGTACACAATACTGTACGCAATACTAGATGGACCATCAGTCTGACTCAATATAAGGCAGTTTCCTGTGTTCCAAGAGCTGGAGAAGGATGATGGAGACAGAGTCTCTTGACTAAAGGCATTATTAGAATACACAGACACACAGCTGAGAGTGGGTGGAGTCATAGTCAAAAGTGTGTGGAGTATTTGGCACTGTAGGAGTCTGTATGGAGACATTGCAGGAAAAATCTGATTCTAAACTTCTACATCCTTGTGGCTATATGTGTCCATGAGAAAGGCTTCAGGAGTAAACCCTGAGGAACAGTCAGTACCCGCTGCCTTGCGGGACATCTTTGGGAGAAGAAAAGGCTAAGGCATAAATCCTACACAAATCTGGAGTGGATTCCCTAAGACGGTTGGATGGCGCCTTGTACACCTCCTTGCGGCAACTCCTGCAGCCCAGCTGGTGCCAAATGTATTGCTTTGTTTTCCTTTAGACCACACCAGTGAGGCCAAGAGGGGAGTCTTGTCATCTGGGCAGCCCAGGACCTCCATAGACACTAACCCAGGCTTCCGCCCCAAGGAGCTCACTTTGGTGCTACAAATGCAGCAGGCATCTATAGCATGCGTTCTCCCTCCAACCTCTCTCTTTCTGTCACTGAATATTTGCAGGCTGCATAAAATTCAGGTTGCATGAAGTAGGTTCCCTACTGCAGGTCAGAGGTGAGATTTGAGCAAGAGACCTCCAAGATACCAGCTCACCAATTCATTGAATGATTCCTTAATTCAGTATTTGCCTCTCTACCCTTTAAGAACAGGCAAGCAAAGCAACTTATGCAGCCATGAAATCCAAGAAACCATCCCTCTCACCCCCAGGTTACACCCAGGTCAAAAGCATGCCATCAATAGCAAGGACTTAAAATTAGGATCGAAAAAAGTCACAGAGCAGAATGTAAATAAAGACGGTAGTCAGATTCAGAGGGGCTGGTGGATTGCCAGCAAGAATAGCCAGTGAACTTTTGAAAAACGGACAGGTTGTCATCTGTATGCAGAGGTTTAGCAAAGAGAGTGAGTTTTCCTTGGCAGGGAATTCTGGGAAGAAAGCACTTTTGGAGGAAATGTTAGGAGAAACATCTTAACCATGAGAAGCATTTACCAGACTGCCTCAGGAGCAGGGATGTAAGAAGGCAATTTCCGTTTTGATCTGTCTTTGTTACAATCACCTCAGTTTCCATTCCCCTGCAGTTCAGTTTCTGCCAGATGCTAAGTTATTTGTCTCATTGTCCACCATTTAACGGAATTTACATCGTTGTTTGTGTGATTTCCGCAAGTTACAAATTTAATGTAACTGGTGACATAATTATTTGCATGCCATTCATTTCAGTGCAAAGGAAAAGCAATTTAAAGGGGGGGGGGACATCATTGTTTGATAACCACGGACAATGGGAACAAGGTTACCCATCGGACAGTTCCAAACACGGGATTAAGAACCTGCAATCCCTGCTTGTGCTTCCATTGGAATTCTGATAGGATACTTATGAGGTAGTGAGGTGGAGATGTTTAAGCATAAATGCCATTGTCAGGGAATCAGGAGCAGGAGCACTGGGGAGAGAGGATTGGGAGAGCGAAGGGGAAGAATCCGAGGGCAGCGTAGGGGAGTATGACAGTGGCCCGAGAGATTCCATGAGCTTCTCCAGCGAATCAGAAGATTCCCAGAAGGGGGCGCCGATGGTCAGGGCAAGGGGGGTCCCAGGGGGGACGCACCAGAAACAAGGAGCCAGAGGGGAACCCCAAAGCAGCAGTGGAGGATCAGGACCAGTTTCCCCACCAGAGCGTAGTGGGGGGGAGGAGTCACATGTGTCAGGAGCAGTGTCTCCTCCAGAGAGGGAGTCAGGGCTGACCACGCCTCCAACGGAGGGGAGGTCAGTTGCAGCTAGCCCCCCCGATGGGGGAAGCAGTGACAGCAGCAGTGGAACGGTCAGGAGGAAAGTTGCTGGCTGGGCGCGCGCGCCAAGTTCAAATGTGCAGGCGCGCGGAACAGCAGGAGACCCGGATGGGGAACCAGCTCCTAAAGCCCGCCGGAGGGAGGGAGAAGGCTCAGGGGAATCAGCGGGAGAAGAGGCTAGAAAGGGCGGAACCCCGGCGGGCAGGCGGACCCAGAGGAGGAAGGAGCAGCGGAGAAGGTGGAGCAAGGCTAGACTCTTAAATTGGTGTCAAGGGGGAGGAGACTCAGACGGAGCATCAGTGGTCTGACACTTTAGACGTGGGGCTGCGCGCTGCGGCTCTGGAAGTGAAACTGAACTTCAATAAAGGCTTTTATAATTAACAACGAAGCAGCGTTGGTCCTTTGTGAGCTGGGACCTAGGGTAGCCCTGACAGCCATAGATGCAGATTTCTGCGTGGAACAGGTGGGTAGGCTAGATGACCTTTGGTGTGCCTACCAGTGCTAAAAATACCACGTTTCTATTTGGGGAAAGGTGCTCTCGGAGGTATGCAAGGCCTCGGCCATTGATGGCTTTGAAGGTAATAAACAGTGTGTTGAAGTGAGCCTGGAAGCAAATTGGCTCGCATTTGGCTTGCGAGTATTTTATTCCTTTCAGCAATCATTAAGGATGACTGGAAAGTGAGGAGTTATAGGCGTTCGGCCGTTAAGCCACTTGTTACCTTGCTCTTGTAGAGCAAAGTGCTGTGGGCAATGGTGACATTTTGCAGATTTTATGAAACCAAAGTCACACTTATCATTCCGCCCACAGAATGAAGGAAACACATGCGAGGCAAAGGGGTTTTTCTTTCTTTCCCTCCTTCCCCCTCCTCTTTCTTTCTTCCTCCCCTGATAAGTATCTGTGTATAGTATCAAATGGGCTTTGGGACAGCAGCACTGGGTTGTTCTCAAAAGCAGCCAAGTGGTGGTCAACCGGACCCTTCACTGGACTGCTTTAGGACTGCAGATGGGAGCTTGGGTCCGCCATAGGTAAAGGTAAAGGGACCCCTGACCATTAGGTCCAGTCGTGGCCGACTCTGGGGTTGCGGCGCTCATCTTGCTTTACTGTCCGAGGGAGCCGGCGTACAGCTTCCAGGTCATGTGGCCAGTATGACTAAGCCGCTTCTGGCGAACCAGAGCAGCACACGGAAACGCCATTTACCTTCCCTCCGGAGCGGTTCCTATTTATCTACTTGCACTTTGATGTGCTTTCGAACTGCTAGGTTGGCAGGAGCAGGGACAGAGCAATGGGAGCTCACCCCGTCGCGGGGATTCGAACCACCGACCTTCTGATTGGCAAGTCCGAGGCTCTGTGGTTTAACCCACAGCGCCACCCGCGTCCCTCGGGTGGGTCCGCCATACCTCCCCCCAAAAAATGAGCAAATATGTTAGGTAGGTGTCACAGCTTTAACAGAGCCTGATCCCGGATCCTTTCCATTTTTTCCTACATGTATGGAACATTCATATATATATATATATATATATATATATATATATATATATATATGATAATACCAATGCGCATATATATATATATATTAGATATATATATATTAGATAATACCAATGCATATGAAGTATTAAGGTGCTATAAAAACACAAGGACCAACCAGCTGTTTGTGGGAAACCCCACAAGCAAGATTGGAACGCAAGAGCATTTTCCCCTTCTTCTGGTATTCTGAGGTATAACTGCCTCTGACCTTGCAAATAGTTGGTTTTCGCTGGGTTTTTCCACTGATAATTTCATCCATGCCTTCCCCCCCCCCCCTTCAGCTGGACCTCACCAGAACTCAGTTCTGGCACCTCCCAGGTGAGCGCCATTGCCATTACAGTGGTACCTTGGGTTAAGAACTTAATTCATTCTGGAGGTCCATTCTTAACCTTAAACTGTTCTTAACCTGAAGCACCACTTTAGCTAATGGGGCCTCCCACTGCTGCCGCGCCACAGGAGCACGATTTCTGTTCTCATCCTGAAGCAAAGTTCTTAATCTGAGGTACTATTTCTGGGTTAGCGTAGTCTGTAACCTGAAGTGTCTGTAACCCGAGGTACCACTGTATAAAAGAACAAGGAATGCGTTTATAGGGAGTTCTGGCACTTCTTTTTTCAAGAAAAATGGCACTGATTTTATTGTCTTATGCTTTGCAAACCTGTTTCAAGCGGCATATAAATTTTGTAAAACAAATAAACCTTGTTGCCTGGTGATATTGGCAGCCTATGGGTAGAGGATATTCTGGGCAAGGGAACCCCCTGGGCACCTTGTGCTCGAATCCTGCCTGCTGGTTTCCCACGAGCACCTATCTTGGTTGGCCACTGTAAGAACCACACTAGATGGGACACTGGCCTGATCCAGTAGGGATCTTCTCATGTTCTTGGGATCCCTCTTTTTTCTTTTCTTTTCTTTTCTTTAAAGCAGCCTTTCTCAACCTGTGGGTCCCCAGATGTTGCTGGACTACAACTCATCATCCCTGAGCTCTGGCCTTGTTAGCTAGGGGTGATGGGAGTTGTAGTTCAACAACATCTGGGGACCCACAGGTTGAGAAAGGCTGCTTTAAAGGAAACAGAGGTGCTCATGAGGCCCAAATTCTCTGCCCAAGAATCTGGGGGATTGCAGCTCCGAAAGCAGTGAGAGTCCTCAGGGATGCTCTGGTGACAGACATATTTCTTTGCTCACTGGTACCCATATCATATCATCATACAGTGGTACCTTGGGTTAAGAACTTAATTCATTCTGGAGGTCTGTTCTTAACCTGAAACTGTTCTTAACCCGAAGCACCACTTTAGCTAATGGGGCCTCCTGCTGCTGCCATGCCGCCGGAGCACAATTTCTGTTCTCATCCTGAAGCAATGTTCTTAACCTGAGGTACTATTTCTGGGTTAGCGGAGTCTGTAACCTGAAGCGTCTGTAACCTGAAGCATCTGTATATCATATTATCATATCATATCATATCACAGGTGCTGCTGCTGTCTAAACCACTGAGCCACTTGGAATTGCCAATTGAAGGTTGGTGGTTCAAATCCCCACAGCGGGGTGAGCTCCCGTTGCTCTGTCACAGCACCGGCCAGCCTAGCAGTTTGAAAGCACACCAGTGTAAGTAGATAAATAGGTACCACTGCGGTGGGAAGGTAAATGGTGTTTCTGTGCGCTCTGGCTTCAGTTGTGCCAGAAGCGGTTTAGTCCCATGACCCGTAAAACTGTCTGTGGACGAATGCCGGCTCCATCAGCCTGAAAACGAGATGAGCGCCGCAACCCCATAGTCACCTTTGACTATACTTAACCGTCCGGGGCTCCTTTACCTTTTACCTTTTGCCCGTATCGTATGTCAATAATCCCCTCCTCTGAAAGAGAGAGAGAGAGGAGAGAGAAAGACTGTATAAATAGGTGGTGGAGAAGAAACTCCCACCCCCACTTGAACAGCCCGCATTCTGTCTTAAATCAAACCTAACATGACAACGCTGCTTCTCACCCCCCTTTCCCCCCCTTTACCACAAACCCACATTCACCTTTTGATATACTGGGCCCTGGTGAGGCATGAGTGCAGCGCTCTACCTACCTTCCCCAGTTTTATGGTAATATTTTGAGGGTAATATAAAGCAGATTCATTTGCTGGAATGTCTCTCTCCTTTCCCCCTCCCCTCTCCTTTTTTTCCATTTATGTCTGTTCTTTAAAAACGATATTTAATGATTTTGAGGATTAAGGAGATGGTCAGAAATGTTTTGGGTTTTTTTTTAAAGATGGGTTTGTTCCTCCACCCACCAGAAATAACTGCACGGAGCCACAGCTCTCTTTCCTGACCCTCCAAGACCTCTCCCAGGCTCAGCTATGTTAACCTGGCCAGCAACACACAATGGCAATAAATCCTCAGGGCAAAGCCAGCCGTTTTCCTGCCCCCCCCCCCTTGCAGTGGCAGCTCCCAATACCAGGTTGGGAAGGGAGGGGGGAGTCCAGACTGCATCCCACCTCGGCTGCGCTGCACATTTGCCCATTGAGAGGGCCACCGAGTGCTCTTTGACTCCTTGTAAAACTTTAAATGGGTCGGCCCCATGCTGGGCTGCATGAATGCTAATTAGGTGGCCCCCGCACAACGCGCCCAGACATCGTATTTAATAATTATAATAAAAGGGCCCATCACCTCCTGGCAAATAGAAGGGGAAGAAATGGAGGCAGTGAGAGATTTTACTTTCTTGGGCTCCATGATCACTGCAGATGGTGACAGCAGCCGCGAAATTAAAAGATGCCTGCTTCTTGGGAGAAGAGCAATGACAGGCCTAGACAGCATCTTAAAAAGCAGAGACATCACCTGGCCGACAAAGGTCCGTATAGTTAAAGCTATGGTTTTCCCAGTAGTGATGTATGGAAGTGAGAGCTGGACCATAAAGAAGGCTGATCGCCGAAGAATGGATGCTTTTGAATTGTGGTGCTGGAGGAGACTCTTGAGAGTCTCATGGACTGCAAGAAGATCAAACCTATCCATTCTGAAGGAAATCAGCCCTGAGTGCTCGCTGGAAGGGCAGATCCTGAAGCTGAGGCTCTAATACTTTGGCCACCTCATGAGAAGAGAAGACTCCCTGGAAGAGACCCTGATGTTGGGAAAGATGGAGGGCACAAGAAGAAGGGGAAGACAGAGGACGAGATGGTTGGACAGTGTTCTCAAAGCTACCAGCATGAGTTTGACCAAACTGCGGGAGGCAGTGGAAGACAGGAGTGCCTGGCGTGCTCTGGTCCATGGGGTCATGAAGAGTCGGACACGACTAAACGACTAAACAACAACAACAACAAAAATAAAAGTCCCAGGGAAAGGGCGGCTGGCGCATGCGAAGTGCGGGTAAACGATGGGACATCCCAGGGCAAAAGGAACCTCTTTCACTCTGGGGTGGGGGGAGGGGAGAAAGGAATGGCCTGGTTTAGAGAGGCAAAGGATGATAATAATAATAATAATAATAATAATAATAATAATAATAATAATAATAATAAATTTTGTTTATACCCTGCCCTCCCCAGCCAAGACCGGGCTCGGGGCGGCTAACACTAGGTAAAAGCAATTGATTAAAATACAACTTAAAAACATGATTAAGTACAACATTAAAATGCAGCCTCATTTCTGTAGAAACTCAAATCAGAAACTTTAGGGGGATGAAAATGTCAAATCTTCAGCAAGGCCAAAAGGATGAAGAAGGGCTGAAGGCAGGGGGCCAGAGGTGGGATTTGCTCAGTCGTGGTGCTTCTTTTTCATTTATTATTATTATTTTACATATATTTTTTTATTAATTTTTCTGTTTTTTACAATTTAAAACGCCCGTTTTACATCCTTAAGATATCAATGACTCCCCTTTTTCTCTTTCCGTTGTTCATTTTATGTATCATAAATCAGTGCATATCTTACAAAAAACTATACCATTCAGTATCCCATCATGGCACCCATCAAAACGTATTCACACTGTTGAATTTATCTTAATGTTGCCAGCGTTTTCAGCTGTACACAGTTATTTCCCGTATATTCGATAAACGTTTTCCAATCTTCTTTACATGTATAGTCTTCTTGTCCTCTTATTCTCTGTGTTAAGTCTGCAAGCTGCGCATATTCTGTCAACTGAAGTTGCCATTCTTCTTTGGTTGGGACCTCACTCGTTTTCCGTTTGGGGGCTAACGAAACACGGGCCACAGTAGTGGCAGACATAAATAACCTTTTTTTGGTACCTGGGAATTTCAGTCTAAATTATCCCCAGCAGAAGCTTCTTTTTAAATTAGTGCCTGGAGAATCAAGGCACCAATTGTGCAAACAGCAAAACTTGCATTCTTATATACCCCTTGCTGGAAACCACAGGAGGGGATGCAATTTTGCTCATGTTTCCCATTTGGTTGGCCCTGGTGAGACCAGGATCCTGGACTCGATAGACCATTGGCCTGATCCAGCAGGCCAAAGATCAATCTATTCCAGTATTCTTTTCTGTCAGAGGCCAGCTAGATGCCTGTGTGCATTGGGAAGGGCCAATCTGTCCATTTCAGTTTCTTTCCGTTTCTCTCTCTCTCTTTTTCCTGCCGCTTCCCTGCATTTCAAGTTTGAGGTCCCCCACCAATATGCTGTCCTTCAGCTGAAAACCTTTCTGAAGCCGCTCACAGATGCAAACACACACTAGATCACATTTCGAGAACACAGGACAACACTCGCTCAAAGCGAGCAGGAGGTCAAAGCAGCAACAGGTAAAACGAAGTGTTTCTCAGAAGAAGTAGTTAAAAGGCCTGACAATTTATTTTTTAAGCTCTCTGGCTAGAACTGGAAAGATATTAGAGTAGGTACTATCATCTGAAGGTCCCTGGAGAGAGCAGAACATACAGAGCCTAGGGCTTGCCGATCGGAAGGTCGCAGTTCGAATCCCCGCAACTGGGTGAGCTCCCGTTGCTCGGTCCATGCTCCTGCCAACCTAGCAGTTCGAAAGCACTCAGTGCAAGTAGATAAATAGGTACCACTCCAGCGGGAAGGTAAACGGCGTTTCTGTGTGCTGCTCTGGAGTGCCTGGCGTGCTCTGGTCCATGGGGTTACAAAGCGTCGGACACAACTAAATGGCTAAACAACAACAACAAATTCTGAGATGAACTGAACTAATCTGTCTAAGGTGTGCAATGGGTGCACTCGCAGGAGAAGATCAAGGCAGTTGTGGATTATTACGAACAGTAAAACAGTGGATTATTATGAATAGGTTTGAGGCCAGGGCTTAATGAAGACACATGTATGTCCAATCTGTCCCTTCCCTCCTTCATTTTGTTTTTTAAAGCTTTACATGCACCGCTCTCCCTTGAATCACATCTGGGTCTGCGCTGGCTCGATCCAGGCAGGCAGCTTCACATAAGAGCAGTCACTCGATATTGAATTAGGGAGCTCCTCGTGTAAGGCGTCTCGCCAATTACAAGGCCGGATTGCTGTTCCCTGATTTATAATACATTACTGTGTTAAGTAATATAACATTATAGATACAATTTGTACCTCTCTCAGTCTCCGCAGATTAGAGAGGTGGCACACGAGGAGTGGATCATTAAACAGCCGCAGAGGGCTAGGGGGCAAGCTCTTCTGTTTAATAAGCTGCTCCAAACTCCACCTCCCTCATCCACGGAGAGAGACAAGAATAAATTGCTGCTGTAACTTATTGCAAATTATTTTCTTAGTGTGCATGTGTGAGAGAGTATACATATATATCCACACACAGATACACAGACACGTATATATTAAGGTATCCAGCTAAATCATACTCAAGAGAAGTCGTAGGGATAGAAGGAGCTGATTTAATATCTAGCCAGACTATTGGTCCTCCTCCTCCTTACTCTTCTTCCTCCTCCTCCTCCTCCTTCCTCCTCTTCCTCCTTCCTCCTCTTCTTCTTCTTCTTCTTCTTCTTCTTCTTCTTCTCCTTCTCCTTCTCCTTCTCCTTCTCCTTCTCCTTCTCCTTCTCCTTCTCCTCCTCCTTCTCCTCCTCCTCCATCTGCCTTTCCCCCTAAGGTCCCTGGGTGGGTTACAGCAATAATACACTCCTCCATTGTCTCCTAAGACAGACAGTTGCCAACAATTGAGCAGAAGGCTCAAGGTACAGAAAATGCTCAGGTGATCGCAAATGCTTTTAACTGCTGGCAAAAACACATCACGGAAGATGTCCCGTGGAGCACTAAGGGAAGATTATTCCAAAATGCTGTAGCTAGATATCAATCGTTTATCTGCCCACCCTATCGCAAACATTGAATTTTGCCTGAGCTACTTGATTCAAGCTGTTCAATGAGACTGCTTAGAATGCTGTCTACTCTTACTGATGATGTTTTGATGGATGCCCTGACAGAAAATGTGGTTTCAAATGTGGTTTCGAAGACTGCGGTCTGGTCAGCGAGGTATTCCCACAGGTGCATGCAGTAAGCCACCTAGCCACTCTTCATAATCATAGGTCATTACAAAGGAATGTAATCGTCATCATTGACTTTTTTTTTATGCTCCCTAATCTTCAGCTGCCTAAAAAAAGCTCCGGGAGCAGTTTGCAATAGTCAGTATTGAGAGAGTCTCTGCTCTCAAGTTTGGCAACCAGAAAGACAAAGCACAAAAGGAAAAGGGGCCAGGAGGGAGGAGGAAAAAAGTAAACTGAGGCATTGTGGTGTGGGTGTCTGGGTGTATCCCAACGGAAGAGACTTTTTTTATTTATATTTATCCCTATTTATATGCCACTTTTCAGCCTCATATGTACCCACAAAATGGCTTAACACATAAAAACATATACCACAAATAACATTTATTTAAACAGGTTCAGCTAAGAACGTAAGATGCTTCCAGGAAACCCACAAAGACATGAAGGCAATAGTCATCCTTTTTTCCCCCTCCCCTGCAGTGAATGGGAGCAAGAGGAAGACTGTCTCTGAAAGTATAGGCTGCTGTTTCTGATTTGATCCCAGAATGTCCCTGTTTTCATTGAAGAAATGTTGGAGCATATGGCATTATCCGACCCCCGAGCCATCTGATGTTTTAATGTTTAATGTTTTACTGAACCTGCCCAGAGTGGCTGGGGCAACCCAGTAAGATGTGTGGGGTAGAAATAGTAACATTACCATTATGGAATGGGGTGTCCCTATTTTCATCAGAGAAATATTGGACAGTTTTTGAAGTAGATTAGCCAGATAAATAGTGGCTTGCCCAAAGTTGCCCAGGGAGATTTACTATTGAGCAGAGACTTGAATCCAGGTCTTCTCCAAACAGTTTCAACACTTGAACCACAACACCACAATGTGTCATAATCTAGATCGGCACAAAAATAATATGTAGCCCCAAACACCTTGATTATTATTGCAAAGAGAGAGGCACCTATATAAAAAAGACAAACTCTTTGACCTCCGTTTGTTTTACTTCCATTTCATCGCCTGTGTCGAGCAAAGCCGATACGAGAGTCAGCTCCAAGAAATGATCTGCGGCTTTGTAACCTTCACTGCGATATGAGGACGGTTCTAGCTGGATTTCCAGCTTTATTAAACTCCATTATAATCTCCTTAACTATGACAACACCTTTTTATAATGCCACAAATTGCTTAGCTGCCCTGCGCGGCAAAGCAAGCGAGGCCGCTCCACGATGTCATGGACAGCAACGGGCCGCTTCTGAAAGCTGAGGCTGAGGGAAGTCCAATTCACGGATTTCTCTATTACCTTTATATTCTACTTTCAGGGACTTTTCCAGGGAGTCTTCTCTTCTCATGAGGTGGCCAAAGTATTGGAGCCTCAGCTTCAGGATCTGTCCTTCCAGTGAGCACTCAGGGCTGATTTCCTTCAGAATGGATAGGTCTGATCTTCTTGCAGTCCATGGGACTCTCAAGAGTCTCCTCCAGCACCAGAATTCAAAAGCATCAATTCTTTGGCGATCAGCCTTCTTTTTGGTCCAGCTCTCACTTCCATACATCACTACGGGGAAAACCATAGCTTTAACTATACGGACCTTTGTTGGCAAGGTGATGTCTCTGCTTTTCAAGATGCTGTCTAGGTTTGTCATTGCTTTTCTCCCAAGAAGCAGGCATCTTTTAATTTCGTGGCTTCTGTCATCATCTGCAGTGATCATGGAGCCCAAGAAAGTAAAATCTCTCACTGCCTCCATTTCTTCCCCTTCTGTTTGCCATGAGGTGATGGGACCAGTGGCCATGATCTTCATTTTTTTGATGTTGAGCTTCAGACCATATTTTGCACTCTCCTCTTTCATCCTCAACAAAAGGTTCTTTAATTCCTCCTCACTTTCTGCCATCAAGGTTGTGTCATCTGCATATCTGAGGTTGTTGATATTTCTTCCGGCAATCTTAATTCCGGCTTGGGATTCATCCAGCCCAGCCTTTTGCATGATGAATTCTGCATATAAGTTAAATAAGCAGGGAGACAATATATGATTCTACTCCTCATTTAATCCACACAACAACATTACAAGGTAGAGTTCTTGGTCCTAGTCCAATACTCTAACCTTGTGTTTCTCAAACTTGAGTTACAGGGAGCCAGGCTGTTATGTACTGAGTTGAATAGGATCCAAAAGGCAGCAGTCTGATTGGTCCTAGAACAATAGGGTCCAGAATGCAGCTGTCTGATTGGTCCTAGAACAATGCAGCAGTATGATTGGTCCACAGGAGACACCCGATCCAGATCCAGGTGGAAGTGAATCCGCTACCTGATTGGCCTACAGGAAAATCCCAGAATTAGCCAATCACGTGCGGCCCATTCTTTTAAATAATGTATATAAAGCAGATATTTTGGGGAAACTTTCATTCCTCACTACTATGAGCTGAATAAAGAGCATGAAATCCACACTCGACTCCGAGTATATTTCACAGGCAGAAGGCCTTTTTGGTAGTCACGCCTGCCCTGTGGAACAATTTCCCATCAGATGTCAAAGAGATAAATAATTAGACGACCTTCCATAGAGAACTTCCTCAGTTTTTGGAAGATTTTAATATCTGATGCTCTGTTGTTGTTGCTGCTGCTGTTGTATACCCTGTCGGAAGCTGCCCAGAGTGGCTGGGGCAACCTAGCCAGATGGGCAGGGTACAAAAAAATTAAATAATAAGAAGAATTATTATTATTATTATTGCCTGGTTGGAATGAGTCCTTGGACCCTGAAGGTGATTCTCACTTGCCTGATTGGAGGACAGAGAAGGGTGTGTGAATGTGGGTAGCAAATAACCCCATTGAACAAATGTAAAATTTACATTTATTGCTCCACCCACCTCCTACCACTGACATGTGCCCACCCACCAACCCCAAAAGGTTGGCCTGGAAGGGAAAGTAGTCCTGGGCTTGAAAAAGTTTCAACACGCACCCTGCTCTAACCACTAGGCCCTCCCACCCACATGGTCTCATTATGAGAGGTTAGAGAAAAGAAGCAAGCCTATTATGGTGGTGACTCCAGGCTTCGGAATCACCTGCCCACTGAAAGGAGCAAGGGGCTGTTATGTACTGAAGTTCTCAAGCTGGGCCAGCAGGGGGGTACTGTAGATAGTTTTCACTCAGGTCCGCATATGCAAATAAGGAACTGAAAGTGACATTCAGTGATTGGATAGTTACAGAAAGTTGTTACTGTTGCTTTGTAGTGGAGCTCTATATAAGCAGGCTGGCTGAACCCTTCAGCCCAGTTCTGTTCTGGCCTGTGAATAAACAAGAGCTGTTGAAGAATTGCTGTGTCATCTGATATGTTCACCCACAACTTAACAGGGCCAAACTCTGGCTTCTTCTTTTCTGCAAGGGTTGAAACACTTTTTTTAATTTTCATGAGATTCTGTCTGATGTTACTATTGCTATTAAATTTGTTACCAGCAGGCCCAAAGGCATGTTTCAACCATTTAAAATTAAAAAGTTAAAAACAGACCAAATTATACCTGCAGGAATGGTGGGGAGCTGTATAGTGCTGCAGGTATAATCTGGTCTGGTTTTAATTTTAAATGGTTGAAACATGCCTTTGTTTCCCTGCTGTCAAAGAAGTGTGTCTTCAGCATTCACCGTAAGCTGCAGACTGAAGAAGCCAGACTCAGCTCTGTGGGGCGGCAGTTCCACAGCTTAGGGGCTGCCACAGAGAAGACCATGTCGCAGATTACCTTTTGCCCAAACATCTGAGGGAGAGGTGCAGCTACCAAGAGGGCCCTCTTGGACGATCTTAGCCAGTGGCGGACTTTGGGCTTTCAAATTTAGCGGCACCTTATGCAGCGCCAAAATCCAGGCCCCCATCCCCCCCAGCCTCTCGCCTTCGGTTCTAAGTCATTGTCGGAGCACCCAACCAGCTCATTATTGGGGTGAGCTGGTTTCTTAGTTGTTTAGTTGTTTAGTTGTGTCTGACTCTTCGTGACCCCATGGACCAGAGCACGCCAGGCACTCCTGTCTTCCACTGCCTCCCACAGTTTAGTCAAACTCATGCTGGTAGCTTTGAGAACACTATCCAACCATCTCGTCCTCTGTCGTCCCCTTCTCCTTGTGCCCTCAATCTTTCCCAGCACCAGGGTCTTTTCCAGGGAGTCTTCTCTTCTCATGAGGTGGCCAAAGTATTGGAGCCTCAGCTTCAGGATCTGTCCTTCTAGTGAGCACTCAGGGCTGATTTCCTTCAGAATGGATAGGTCTGATCTTCTTGCACTCCATAGGACTCTCAAGAGTCTCCTCCAGCACCAGAATTCAAAAGCATCAATTCTTTGGCGACCAGCCTTCTTTATGGTCCAGCTCTCACTTCTATACATCACTACTAGGAAAACCATGGCTATAACTAGGTGGACCTTTGTTGGCAAGGTGATGTCTCTGCTTTTCAAGATGCTGTCTAGGTTTGACATCGCCATTTTCCCAAGGAGCAGGCGTCTTTTAATTTCGTGACTGCTGTCACCATCTGCAGTGATCATGGAGCCCAAGAAAGTAAAATCTCTCACTGCCTCCATTTCTTCCCCTTCTATTTGCCAGGAGGTGATGGGCCCAGTGGCCATGATCTTCTTCATGGCGAAGGGGCTTGAGTAACTCAGAGAAGCTATGTGCTATGCCGTGCAGGGCCACCCAAGATGGACAGATCATAGTGGAGACTTTTGACCAAACGTGATCCACCTGGAGCAGGAACCGGCAAGCCACTCCAGTATCCCTGCCAAGAAAACTCCATGGACAAAGACAACAGGGTGATCTGGTTGTGTTCCCCTAAATCTGCCTCTCTCTTATCACCCAGGAAGGCCTGCCGGAAAGAAGGCAGTCTTCCTGATATTTGGGACCTAAGACATTTAAGGTGTAAAACACTAATATATTTAATCATATGCTCATCTGTTTGCTTTTAGTGTCGCTGTTTTCTGTTTTGTTCTATGGTGTGTCCTTTTTCTTGTGCTTTTAGTCACCGCTTTGAACCTTGGCAAAGCAGCCTTGAAAGAAAAGATGTTTCCATTCTAGAAGGCACCCTAGTCAGGAAAACCTGGTAAGCCGTGTACATCAAAACTTTGAGACTGTAACATCATTATATTGTATCGTGTTTGCTTATCTTTCATACCGGGGAACCGAGAAAGAGAGAGGCGGCTGGTGAGAGAAGAAAAATGTCAAGAGGGGGGAAAAACCACCCCAAACACTATCCACGATTAAATGGCTATAAAAACTCTCTTGGCCTCCTCCAGGTTTCAGACGCTTCTTTGGGATAAATGGTGGTCAATAGTTCAACCCACTGTCATGTCGCTTGGTGCTGTGTTCAAACTACGCTATTTTCCAGCAACTCTCCTGACACTGTATCTAATTTACGAAATGAATATGCTTTAATTTTCCTCCTTCATGCATTGTGCCTTTTCCTCATTTAAAACGGCAACAGCCTCTGGCAGAAAAGGACATCACATTTCAGGGGAAGACGAAGCGTCCCCCGCTTCTTATTCCCACCCCCTCGGATATATGCAGGAGAATGGCATGGGTCAAGGGAGAAAAAAATATGTATGCAAAAAGACATCACACGCCACTGGCCTCAGTATATTCGACATTACAGTTTTGCCATTTCCAACAGAGGCACGTCTTCCAATGGAGCATGGCAGCCATATTTCACGGGTTTACATGCTCACATACAAAAGAAAAGGTGCCTGCAAGGAATATAAGGATTTCCTCTTAGCACAAGGCACAGTTTCCTTTTATGAGTGTAAGGAAAGAGACAGCCACAAATCAGCCCTGTACGAACATTCAGTTGTGCACTCTGACTATACATTGGGGGTGGCCGAGAGAGAATGGTGCCCCTTCAGTTGACACATATACAAAGCCTATGTATGTACTCTGTGCACACATTATGCACAAGGGGGGTGGATGGACGTGTGCAGTCTCCCGCCCTCCCCCCCCAATTTGTGTTTCCATGCTGTGTACTAACTAGACTGAGATTCTGCCCATTCTTTTTGGCTAGTGGCCAGGGCTCCAGAATGGATCCTGGCTGCAAAACAAGGTGTGACTGCAGTTGTTTATTTCCTTGACATCTGATGAAAGGGTGTTCGACAGGGTGGGTGCCACTACCAAGAAGGCCCTCTGCCTGGTTCCCTGTAACCTCACTTCTCACAGTGAGGGAACCGCCACAAGGCCCTCGGCGCTGGACCTCAGTGTCCAGGCAGAACTATGGGGGTGGAGACACTCCTTCAGGTATACTGGACCGAGGCCATTAAGGGCTTTAAAGGTCAGCACCAACACTTTGAATTTCCCTCTGACAACAATAGCACAATGCCCCATTCTCCTTGTGTATCTATATTTCCCTATGGAATATTTTTGTAAGGAAATAAAGCTGCTGTCGATAGACGGGCATGTGAAATTCAGTTTGGCCGCAGCAGAACAGCAGCGGAGCAAGTTAGTGAAGCAGGCCGGCCGGCCAGCCAGCCAACAGGGTGGGTCAGCAGGCCAGCAGAATGGGCAGGTGGGGGGGGGGCTTCTCATGTTCCCCACGTTGCTGCCGCCACCCGCCCAGCTGCTTTCAAGTGTGAACAGCAAGGCGACAGAATCAGAGATTGAGTGAGTAGTTAGGCAGTGTGAGGGAGCAAGAAATCGGACAACCGGGCCAGCCAGGACTGTAGGCCTCCTTGCGCTTCCCTCGGATAACCGCGGTCTGAAGATCCCAGTGCCAATGCCAAAGGAAGGAAGAGAATGTTTTTCTCTCCTTTGCCCCATGCAACCAACAGAAGGAAGCTGGGCATAGACTGGCAAGCAGCCCGAGTAGGGGTGGCAGCCCCTAGCATTTAGATATCTGCTCATAAAGTGTGTGCGTGCCCATTCGAATATGCAATCCCCTCGTCTGCACTCAGAGGCAATACAGCCATCCAAGAATTACATCACACGATTATCCCGACGACGTGTTTTCCCTCTT
This sequence comes from Podarcis filfolensis, assembly GCF_964270895.1. NCBI lineage: Eukaryota > Metazoa > Chordata > Lepidosauria > Squamata > Lacertidae > Podarcis > Podarcis filfolensis. Next base: position 113,054,960 of record NC_139606.1, read on the forward strand.
TCTTCTTGTCGTTGCAAAAGTGTTGAACTGCACCGTTTTGCCACACTATTAACACCTTAAAATGTCACGGGTGAAATTCGGTGGGAGTTATGGAGTGGTGGCGCTACAGGTTTTCTTGCTGACGAGACCAACGGCATTTGCCCGAATTGGTTTTTAATAAAATCCTGGAAGAAAAGAAATGGTCTGCCTGCGACGGCATGTTCGGAAGCCCAGAAAGGGACTCGTGAGGACTGTTGAGCTGTTTAGTGACAGTATTTTCTATGCCCAATAAATTCTCTTGCTTCATAATTGCAACTTGGAGCGCGCTGAATTCCCTCTCCTGTGCTCTGCTGTAAGGCCGCTTTTGCTTATGCCGGCATTGGATTGGTGTCCTGCGGTAAGGTTCGAATCTCAGAAGTTGGCCGCTGTGCAAATCATTGCAATGTTTGTAAGCGGGTGTGCTGGGAAGGAGCTCACATACTGCTGCAGCGATCCTATGGAGTAGCTCAAGTTCATGAGAACGACTGCCGTGCTGGACCTTAAATCAAAGTTAGATCAAGCTCAGCGTTCCTTCTGCTGACGGAGAAGAAACAAGTTCATTTCTTTATTTGTCCGATTTAAGAAGGTAAGAAGTGCCCTGCTGGATTGGACCAAAGGCTTATCTAATCTAGCAGCCTGTCTTGCACAGTGGTCAATGAAATTTCCACGTGAAGCCCCAAAGCAGGGCATGACTACAATCACCTTCTCCCACTTATGTTCACCAGTGATCGCTTTTCAGAAGCATGCAGCCTCTTATTCTGGAAACAGCATACAGACATCATGACTATTAGCCGTTCAACCTCCATGCTCGAAATCACACTGAAAGTCATCTAAGAGCTGGAGGCCATCACAACAACATCTGGAAGTGAATTCCATAAACTATGTGCTGTGTGAATAAGCCCTTCCTTTGTTGTTGTTGTTGCTTAGTTGTTTAGTCGTTTCCGACTCTTCGTGACCGCCTGGACCAGAGCACGCCAGGCACTCCTGTCTTCCACTGCTTCCCACAGTTTGGTCAAACTCATGCTGGTAGCTTCGAGAACACTGTCCCACCATCTCGTCCTCTGTCGTCCCCTTCTCCTTGTGCCCTCCATCTTTCCCAACATCAGGGTCTTAGCCCTTCCTTTAGTCTGTTTTAAATCTCCCAGCAGTCAGCTTTATTGGACGACCTCAGGTATGGGGATGTTCTCAAGTTCTGGTGTTGTGAAAGGAGAAAAGCTCTACTCTATTCCCTTTCCCCCAGTACGTTTCCGAGCACAATTCAAAGTGTTGGTGCTGACCTTTAAAGCCCTAAACGGCCTCGGTCCAGTATACCTGAAGGAGCGTCTCCACCCCCATCATTCTGCCCGGACGCTGAGGTCCAGCGCCGAGGGCCTTCTGGAGGTTCCCTCATTGCGAGAAGCAAAGCTACAGGGAACCAGGCAGAGGGCCTTCTCGGTAGTGGCGCCTGCCCTGTGGAACGCCCTTCCAGCAGATGTCAAAGCGATAAACAACTACCTGACATTCAGAAGACATCTTAAGGCAGCCCTGTTCAGGGAAGTTTTTAACGTGTGATATTTTACTGTATTTTTGGTTTTTATGGAAGCCGCCCAGAGTGGCTGGGGAGGCCCAGCCAGATGGGCGGGGTATAAATAATAAATTATTATTATTATTATTATTATTATTATTATTATTATTATTATTATTATTATTATTATTTCTCTATGTCTTGCTTAATTTTGGACACTTCTTTCATGTTGCCTCATGCTTCCCTTTTCTCTAAACTCAAAAGTCCCAAACACTGCATAGGAGAGGTACTAGGTCAACACTTACACATTTTATGCCTGTCATATATTTTTTTCCCCAAAACATGCTGGGCAAGAAACCATCCTCCAAGCCCAGCCTACTTTTACCCATGTGAAAATTTGGTGGCGAAATTAATTGGTGGGTTTACCTCCTTATCTGAAACATCGACAGCACTTTCAAGGGGGGTGGGGGTGGGGCGGAATGATAACCAGAGTCTTGTTGATAAGGCTAACTTCCAGATTTCACCTAAAAGCAAAATTTGAAGTCAACTTGGGAGGTTCCTCCTCAAGCAAAACACCAGAGAAATTTCAAGAAATGCCAAAAGGGTTTGAATAAAGCCAGCAAAATGCACAGGGCGCTTAGCCTAGGACAAAATAGAGTATGCCCTTATCCAATCCAATCCCATCTATATCTATATCTATATCTATATCTATATCTATATCTATATCTATATCTATATCTATATCTATATCATCTATATCTGTTATGTACTGAGTTGAATAGGATCCAAACTGCAGCAGTCTGATTGGTCCTAGAACAATAGGATCCAAAAGGCAGCAGTCTGATTGGTCCTAGAGCAATAGGATTCAGAATGCAGCAGTCTGATTGGTCCCAGAACAATGCAGCAGTATGATTGGTTGGCAGGAACCACCCAATCATGCTCCAGATAGTAGTGAATCCACAACCTGATTGGCTTACAGTAGAATTCCAGAATTAGCCAATCATGTGCAGCCCATTGTGTAAATAATGTATATAAAGCAGATACTTTGAGGGGACTTTCATTCATTCCTCCTCACCACTATGAGCTGAATAAAGAGCATGAAATCACTTTGTGACTCTGAGTATATTTCAATATCTATATATATCTGTTGCTTAGTCTTCTTAGTTGTGTTCGACTCTCCGTGACCCCATGAACCAGAGCATGCCTCGGAAACTCTCACTTTCTTCTCAGAGCTTCTCCTTTTTTATGTCCATGGAGTTTGCTTGGCAAAATACTGGAGTGGTTTGCCAGTTCCTTCTCCAGGTGGATCACACTTCTCCAGGTGGTATCTAAAGAAGTGTGCATGCACATGAAAGCTTATACCAAGAACAAACCTAGTCGGTCTCTAAGGTGCTACTGGACAATTTTTGTTTTTTTTAATTTTTATATATATATTGACTGTGTCAGACCAACACAGCTACTTACCTGAATCCAGGTGGATCGCATTTAGTCTAAACTCTCAGCTATGACCTGTCCGTCTTGGGTGGCCCTGCACGGCATTGCTCATAGCTTCTTTGAGTTGTTCAAGCCGCTTTGCCACGACAAGGCAGTGATCCATGAAGGGGATGATAGATAGAAATAGATAGATGATAGGTGATGATAGATAGATAGATAGATAGATAGATAGATAGATAGATGATAGATAGATAGATATAGATAGATAGATAGATAGATAGAGATAGATAGATAGATGATAGATAGATAGATGATAGATAGATAGATAGATAGATAGATGATAGATAGATAGATAGATAGATAGATAGATAGATAGATAGATAGATGATAGATAGATGATAGATAATATCCCCTTCGTGGATATATTCAAGAGAGGAAAAATAGGCGAAAGTGGAGTGCAAGACCCCGCACTGCTTCCCATCATCCACTCCTCTCTGCCCCATCCCCAACAACTGGCGTGGCATGCAATATGCCATCTTCTAATCTTAAGGAACACTGAGAATATGAAACAATTTACATGTACACTGAAAGGCCCCATATATACCCACATACATACCCATGTGCATACATATGTATATATATTTTCCCCCATTTCTCTGACACGTTGAACTAGTGAATGCTTATTTAATACGGCCCCATTACCATCCTAATAGCACCTCGCGACATTCATAAAGTGTCTAGTGAGACTTTTGGCAATTTTTGTGTGGTGGGGGGAGGAATATCTCGCTAAATTGAGAAGATTACCACATCAAGACATAAATCAGTGACAGGCTGTGTGCTATTAGCATTGATTTTTGTTGACAGTTGGCTGTAGGCACTTGTGTTTCAGATGTCTCCTCTCCCTCTCCCTCCTTTTGTGGTGCTGGGAAATTAAGCAAAATCCCATGCAAAAAAGGCAGCCCTCCAGTTCAAACCCGGCAAATCCCCCAAATTAGCATCTTGTACTTTAAAGGTAGCCGAGCGCAATTTTCCATTGAAAGGTCTTTGGAGTTGTCACAGACGGGTGCTTTGCTCATGACACTAATGCTACTGACGCTTTTTCAGAAAGCCACCTCTCTCTGATTTTAGACTTCCTCTCCTTGTCATCTCCATATGCAACTGTAGTTCATCCCTATGGGAGAGAGAGAAGTGAAGAGATTCCTTATTTTGCGTATGTGAGTGTTTCTGTGCCCAAGCCCTCCAAACCGATGTACTCGGGCTGGAGGGGCGGTGGATGGAATCCGTGGCGATAGGAGAGAGGCATGATGGGTAATCAAAGGTTAATCCTTTATGCATACAGCCAAATTCTTATTTCTTCAAACTAGAACCTGGGATAGCAAAGAGAATGGTATATTTATGAGGTGAAAACAGACAAGGATGGACTAATCTTCAGGCAGTGTCAGATAGCTCTTCACATACCACAGTCACCTGACCTAGTTCATGAAAGCAGCTTGCTAATTTTTTAAAAAGTAACTCAGATGAGGATTAATATGAGCCAAAAGTTTCGTTTCTGCTGGGTTGTGCACTGCGTGTGTGTGTGTGTGTCTGTGTGTGTGCGTGTTTCGGCCTTGAGACGGAATTATTTATTAATCACATTTCACAAAGAATTTTTGTGTGGCGATAGCGAGCCACTTGATCAGTAAAACCTGAAATGTACTTTCTTGACTCTTCCTTACGACTGCAAGAGGAATCGGGCCTAATGGCAATGGGCGTCTTGCTGATTTCTGCGTTTGGAGAGTAGTAACCTGACGATTGTCAAATTCCAGAGAGGGAGACGCGTTAAGTCTTTTGTAGCAGAAACAGCACTGGTTCTGGTGGTCCCTTCAACGCTAACAAGTTCATTGTGGCATACAGCTTTTTCTGAAGCAGAGCCAACAACTGCCATTTGTCCACTACCTGGTTTTAAAATGGCTTCCGTGAACATGAAACAAGTTGCTTCACCAAATGTCTGCTGAAAGCCAATTTGGGGATTCCCCTTCATGCAACACAGACAAGCAAATCTGAGAGGTTGAGAGGTGCCAAAACAGTTTGGGTAAGACTGGCAAGGCGTCCCACTGAGACATGTATCAGGAATAGCATAAGACCTTCATTGGCTCCACAAGAGACAGGGATGGCGCTGTGGGTTAAACCACAGAGCCTAGGGCTTGCCGATCAGAAGGTCGGCGGTTCGAATCCCCACGACGTGGTGAGCTCCCGTTGTTCGGTTCCAGCTCCTGCCAACCTAGCAGTTTGAAAGCATGCAGTGCAAGTGGATAAATAGGTACCACTCTGGCAGGAAGGTAAACGGCGTTTCCGTGCACTGCTCTGGTTTGCCAGAAGCAGCTTAGTCATGCTGGCCACATGACCCAGAAGCTGTACGCCGGCTCTCTCGGCCAGTAAAGCGAGATGAGCACCGCAACCCCAGAGTCGTCCGTGACTTGACCTAACGGTCAGGGGTCCTATTTATCTACTTGCACTTTGATGTGCTTTCGGACTGCTAGGTTGGCAGGAGCAGGGACCGAACAACGGGAACTCACCCCATCACGGGGATTCAAACTGCTGACCTTCTGATCGGCAAGTCCTAGGCTCTGTGGTTTAACCCACAGCGCCACCCGCGTCCACTGTATTATCATTATTCTTGTATCCAGGGAGCAAATGTGTGTGCCTGTGTTCCACCACCATGAATAGTTCTTTTGATTTTATGTCCCATTCGCCCCCTTTCCTTTTTGTGTGTGTAAAACATCAGGTTTATGCAAGTGGACAGGAGGCTCTCTTATCTGGGTCACATGTTTGCTGGAGGTCATTGAAAGGGTACAAACTAGAGCATGTCTGATTCTGCGAGTTCAGAAGTTTCCCCCTTACATAAAATTATGACCATTGCATAAATTCATTATGGATTATACAACATTAAACAACCCACAATGTCTCTCTGTCTCTGTCTGTGGGGGGGGGGGCACACACACTATTTTCGGAGAGAGAAATGTGTCATGGACAAGTCAAAGTGTTGGCTTCAAGACCCAGCTAGATGTAGCCAATTGTGTACTTAGAAAACTTAGAGTGGAGCTCTTAGACTACGCTGAAATGGCAAAACTGACCAGAAAACTCAGAGACCAAGAAGATGAGGAAGTCAAGAAAGAATGGGAAAAGTTTATAATTTTATGAAAACATTAGCAGGATTTTAATCTCACTTGTAATGTAACAAATACTATGGATAATATGGATAGACATAAAATATAGATTACAAAATAATATGCAATTGAAAATGTTGACAACAGGACTCATGGATGGGAGGAAGTCTCAGGATTCAGAGTGATCTCTCTATATGGATGTACTTGGTATGGCTATTAATTCACATTTGTAAAATCAAACAAAATTGATTTGTGAATTAAAAAGAAGACGGAAGCACAAGTGGGCCATTGCTGCCAGTTTTTTCGAGAAATGCCTCTGTGGTGCACTGGATGGAGCTGGTGGACTTGAACCTTGTGGTCTCTTCCAACTCTATGATTCTATGATTCTATTGCATGTTTAGCCTGGAGAAGAGGAGGTTAAGGGGTGATATGATAGCCATGTTCAAATATATAAAAGGATGTCACATAGAGGAGGGAGAAAGGTTGTTTTCTGCTGCTCCAGAGAAGCGGACACGGAGCAATAGTTCCAAACTAAAAGAAAGAAGATTCCACCTAAACATTAGGAAGAACTTCCTGACAGTAAGAGCTGTTCGACAGTGGAATTTGCTGCCAAGGAGTGTGGTGGAGTCTCCTTCTTTGGAGGTCTTTAAGCAGAGGCTTGACAACCATATGTCAGGAGTGCTCTGATGGTGTTTCCTGCTTGGCAGGGGGTTGGACTCGATGGCCCTTGTGGTCTCTTCCAACTCTATGATTCTATGATTCTATTCTATGATTCTATGAACCAAGAAGATCTACATGTGGACCCTTGTTCATCTATCGAGTTCACTCTATGGTAGATGAAGAAGAGAAGAAGAGTTTGGATTTGATATCCCACTTTATCACTACCCGAAGGAGTCTCAAAGTGGCTAACATTCTCCTTTCCCTTCCTCCCCCACAACAAACACTCTGTGAGGTGAGTGGGGCTGAGAGACTTCAGAGAAGTGTGACTAGCCCAAGGTCACCCAGCAGCTGCATGTGGAGGAGCAGGGAAGTGAACCCGGTTCACCAGATTACGAGTCCACCGCTCATAACCACTACACCACACTTGCCTTTTCTGGACTAGTGGGGTCAGGAGTGGTGTTGTAGTGGTTTGGGTGTCAAACTAGGAGGCCAGGGTTCTAATTCCCACTTGACATAAAGTTCACTGGGTGATCTTGGGCTAGTCACTGCCTCTCAGCTGAACGTACCACAAAGTCTTGCTGTGGGAATTAAATTAGGATGGGGAGAACCATGTATACACCACCTTGAGCTCTTTAGAGAAGAGGTAGGAATATAAATGCAATAAATAAATAAGGAGGGCCCTTGGCTTCCCTACAGTTCCTTCATTTGGGTTTGTGTGGCATGGTAGCTCTCAGGTGATCAACCTTTCTTGACCTCCCCCTTGAGAACTTCTACTGTGCTATTTTACTGAGAGAGAAATAATTTGAGACCAAATAAATCACAGTGCACATCTCTGCCACAGACCTCTTGACATTCCCACTTGTTGAACCTAGTGCTTTTTTTCTGGCTGAGGAGGAAGAAGAAATATTGGCATTTAAATTAGTGTTGAGAAAAGCAGGAGAAATACAAGGATGGGAGGGGAAAACTAAGCTGGGAGAGCAGCTTAGACAACTTCATGGAGAGTACCAGCAGCTTTTTCTAGAAAAAAAAAATCACTGCTTGAACCTAATGTTAAAAACTTTGCTAGGATGAAGATGCGGGTGGGTGAAATTTTCAGTTTCTCAAAGTTTCACATTATTCGAATGTAAAGTTAAGTTTTCCACATTTCCACAGCAGTTTGTGGCTTTTTAAAAGAATAGCCCTCAATTCATCAGCATTTCAGGGCAAATTGCTCCTAAATACACCTTTTGTATGCAATTTTGCCTTATATATACTTTTTCTAAAGCATGTTGTTAGAGGGAGATTTGGGAGAGAGAGCCTTACTCTTCCGTAGCAGAGTTAAGTACAATGGTGATTGTTCCAAACACATTAAAACTTTGTTCAATTTACATTCTGCCCTCATCCATCTTTAAACAAACATTCTGCACACAAAAATTAGTTAGAAGAAGTCGCAGAGACTTAGCTTTGCAAATAAGTGAAGTTTCCAGAAGTTACAGCAAACAAGTCTCCAGCTGCTGGCAGTAAAATAAAGACGAAGAAGAACCTTCCAAACAACTTAAAAAGGAAAATAATTGATTTTCTTACAGAAAGTGTCATGTAGTCTTTGGGTTAGCAAAGATGTGGGCTTTAAAATCTCCCTTTTGGAGTGATTCAGTTCACTTGGTTTTTCTTACAGCTGGGAGCCATAGCTACATGGCTCCTTGCTTCTTCCAGGAGGCCTGAAAAGAGCTTCCCTTTTAGCAATAACAGAAGTGATAGAAAATGTGGGGGTCACCTTTGCTTGAAACACTCTCATGTAACCTGTTTTTGTGGGGGGGGGGTTAAAAAATCTAATCTCCCAGCAAACAAACCAGGGTGAATGGTTAATCAACAGTTTTTCCTCCTGGTGCTGTCAAAGGCCATACCATGGCCTCTGAAAGTTTCTTATGCACCTAGATTCCCCCACCTGATAGTCCGGCCCTCTGAATCTTCACTTCACAAACCCTGCCTCTCGCTTCCTTCTTTTCAGTGTATCTATGCAAGTCTATAAATAGTGACTCAGTGTTGCTCACTGTATAATACAATCTGTGCTTTTACAACTCATCATGAACTTCTATGTAATTTATTTTTTATTGAAGAATTCCAATTAATGGCTTCCTGGTGATTTTAAAGCTTCAAATTATCAGTCTCTGAAAACAAAGCAGAGAACATAATTATCATAAACTGAGAATTTTTCATTTTGAAGCTTATCTGTTTGTGCTAAGTATCTTGTCTATAAGTAATTAGTACCTTTATTTTTCTTCAGTAAAAAAAAATAATGACCAATCTTCGCCGAACATCCAAATTTTGTTAACGGCAAGATGTTCAGTATATACATTTCTGTTTGAAAATGTTCCACCTCGGACCAGTTGCAAAGCGTTTCATCTAACCATAATGGCAAGTATATATGTCTGTTTCTCAGAACAAATGAGGTGACATGAGTTTCCCTCCCTGCCACCACCCTCCAAAATTTGTTATCTATTTTCACTTTCTTTCGAAGAATAAAAGCCTTGCAAATGTATGAACTGGCTAGTTACCAGACTTCATAAACCCCAATGTCTAGAAATGGTGTCCATGTGAATCTCTCGAAAGTCAACAGAATCAAAGCAAGTTAAAATAATACTAGCAGCTTTGTGCATATGCGCTCCCATTAAAGACAAATAATTGATAAGTTTTGGCATGTTTAAATGAATGGGAAACAATGTTCATCACACATGTAACTAATTTGTGGGGTCTTCCCTTTAACAAGAGAGGTTTCTGGGCGCATGATGGCTGCATGTGATGTGGGGAGGGACTGGTTATGTTTTAATGTTGGCAAACACACCCGTGGCTCATGAGCACAGCTCATGCACATGGGAAAAGGAATGGGAAGTGTGGCAAGGGCAAAGTCTGCAAGCACTGCTTCCAAAATTAAATGTAGAAAAACTGCCCGTAAACTTAGGAAACAGCCTGAGCGCGGGGCAGAGTCGATCCATAGAAGAATTACAAATGAGAATGGGGAAAATCTTTCCACCCTTGAGATGAAACATTTGGTGGCTAAATGTTTGAGCTGGAGTAGTGAATGGAGCCCCTGTTTTCAAGAGCCCATAAAATAAATACCATGTTTAGTGGGGGGGACCAACACAAAACAGTCTTTATTTACCCTCCAGCTTTGAGGCTGCAGTGGGAAAATGAGCATTGTTCAACCATCTGTAATGTGGGCAATCATTGTTCTTGCGGGGCTGGTTAACGAAGAGGCTGGGCGATTCCCAGCTGACCTATGAAAACAGGTCATAATCCTGAAGACTGGGATCTAGTGGCAAATTGTGTAGCCTAGCCAGCAGCTTTGGGAGAGAGGGATTCCCCAGGAGGATATTCCAGGATCTGCTGTGCCACAGACCTAGAAAACTTCTCATAGGAACATTGGAAGTTGTCTCATACTGAGTCAGATCCCTGGTCCATCCAGCGCAGTATTGTCCACACTGACTGGCAGCAGCTGTCCAGGGCTTTAGGCATGGTTTTCTCCCAGCACTACTAGGACATGCCAGGAGTTCAACCAGGGACCTTCTGGTGATCAACAATGGTAAAGGTAAAGGTAAAGGGACCCCTGACCATTAGGTCCAGTCGTGACCGACTCTGGGGTTGCGGCACTCATCTCGCTTTATTGGCCGAGGGAGCCGGCATACAGCTTCAGGGTCATGTGGCCAGCATGACTAAGCTGCTTCTGGCGAACCAGAGCAGTGCACGGAAACGCCGTTTACCTTCCCGCCAGATCGGTACCTATTTATCTACTTTCACTTTGATGTGCTTTCAAACTGCTAGGTTGGCAGGAGCTGGGACCAACCAACGGGAGCTCACCCCGTCGCGGGGATTCAAACCATTGACCTTCTGATCGGCAAGCCCTGGGCTCTGTGGTTTAACCCACAGCGCCACCTGCGTCCCTTTGCTCGACAATGGAGAGGACACCAAATGTATTTTGCACATGGTCTCACAACAAAATTTCACCCAAATAGGACTGTTGTACAGACCTGTCAATTGCTGATACCTCAGTTTTCAAATGTCTCCGTTGATGAATGTTTCGGAACTTGAACACCGAAAACCCAGAAGTAAATGCTTCGGTTTTTGAACGCTTCTTGGAAGTCGAACAGGAAACACGGCTTCCATATTGAGTTTTCCGTTTTGAGTTTTCCGTTTTGAGTTTTTAGTTTTCCAACATTTCAGAACTCGAACGGTCCTCCAGAAAGGATTAAATTCAAAACCTGAGGTACCACGGTATTTATTTTGTTTATTATTATTATTATTATTATTATTATTATTATTATTATTATTATACCACCCTTCATCCAACGATCACAGGGTGGTTCACAATGTAAAAATACAAACTGGGAACACAAAATACGGAATAAAACAAAAACAAAACAATAACCCCCTGCCAACAAACAAATTTTAAAGGCCATAGAATGTTAATTAGCCAAAGGCCTAGTTGAAGAAGAAGAAGAGTAGTTTGGATTTGATATCCCGCTTTATCACTACCCGAAGGTGTCTCAAAGAGCCTAACAATCTCCTTTCCCTTCCTCCCCCACAACAAACACTCTGTGAGGTGAGTGAGGCTGAGAGACTTCAGAGAAGTGTGACTGGCCCAAGGTCAGCCAGCAGCTGCATGTGGAGGAGCGGGGAAGCGAACCCGGTTCACCAGATTACGAGTCTATCGCTCTTAACCACTACACCACACTGGCTCTCAGTTGAAGAGAAACATTTTTGCCTGCTGCCTAAAGATATATAATGAAGGCACCAGATGAAGATCCCTGGAGCGAGTATTCCACAAACAGGGAGCCAGTGCAGAAAAGTTCTTATGTTGAGGCTCTCTGGACCACTCGTGGAGGAAACACATGAAGAAGGGCCTCTGATGATGATGGCGAGGTCTGGGGCAGTTCACATGGAGAGAGGCAGTCCTTGAGATATTGCGGTCCTGAGCCGTTTAAGGCTTTATAAGTCGAAACCAGCACTTTTTAATTTATATGCTACCTTTTTCCTCAAGCAGCTCAAGGTGGTGTAGGTGGTCCTCCCTTCCCTGTGAGGAAGGTTAGGCTGAGAGTGACTGGCCCAAATTCAGCCCGTGAACTTCAAGGCTGACCAGGGACTTGAACCCAGCACTTCAACACTCTTAACCATTACACCTCACTGGCTCTCTGTTCCTGCAGATTAAATTTGCATTCTATGCCCATCTTCGTTCTGCGGTTAATATTCAAGGTCCTGAAACCATTGCCCTGCCTTTGGCTTGCTCCACTTCAAAACGTCTCAGTTGAAGGTACCAGCCTCCAAAAATGCACATTTGGTACATACTGTGTGGAAACTTTGCTGCAAAATTCAGAGAAGTGTGAATTTCGAAGGGCAGCTGCAGTTTGGTTTGCAGAAATTGCAACTAGTTTCTCCTCCACCCCTATTTTTAACACAGTGTTTATATAACTTGGTTCGCATTCTTCCTGTTGCCAGGATAATCTAGAACAAACTTCTTCAGTATCTGGAAAAAGCAAGTAGCTGCGCCCTTGGAAAGGGGGCTTCCTATGAACTTCGCTATCATCAAAAACTGCTTCTTTGCAGTGACTTAAATTTCTTCTGCAAGACTTGCCTTGTATCGCTCCCTCCTCTAATCTTTCCCCTCCCGCACACGCAAAAAGCTGAGAGGGAGACTCCAAACAGACCTAGCAAGCCAGCTGGCTATTACTAATATTTATTAAAATCCCTTAGGCAGGCAAACACACAGGCCCAAAAGCAACTTTAATAATAGGCAACATACAGCACATTTTTCTTATATTGCCCTGTAATCAAATCTTAAGCTTCTGTTTCGGGCCTTTTGTTTTACCTAGAGGACCTGACTTCCAATTTAGTTCTGGCCTGCCCTAAACTGATTTTTCATCGTAATTAATGCCTGCGTTTGGCCTCAGTCGCTTACACAACTCCCCATTAGAGAGCTACAGCCATCTAGAGAGAAAATGTTACCGAGTTAAGTAACCACAGGAAAAAAGGAACGGAGGAGAGGGAACAGGAACACTACCAAGGCAGCAGCTTTTGGTTCAACCATTTTGCAATTTCTGAGGAGGCTGTTGAACAACTTAAGCATGGGGTTCCCTGAAGAAGAGAAGAAGAAGAAGAGTTTGGATTTGATATCCCACTTTATCACTACCCTAAGGAGTCTCAAAGAGGCTATCAATCTCCTTTTCCTTCCTGAGTGGGGCTGAGAGACTTCAGAGAAGTGTGGCTAGCCCAAGGTCACCCAGCAGCTGCATGTGGAGGAGCAGGGAATCAAACCCAGTTCACCAGATTACAGCTCCACTGCTCTTAACCACTACACCACACTGGCTCTCACTGTGTTAGAGGGAATCCTGAGGTCCTTTGGGAACGAATTGGGGACCCCACACACCCCATGAAAGGACCAGTGGTGGCTTCCCCAAATGAATCCTAGGACAGAGGTGGCCCAAGACATTTTGGCACACAAGGCGAACCACAAAATGGTGCCCTCTTCCTGCCAGGGAAGAAGGGGTGAGTGAAGATCTACATCAGGAACAAGAAGGAAATAAACATTGACATCAGAATCTGTGGCCACTGTGGATTCTGCCACCCAAGGCAGCTGCCACACATTGCCTCATAGGCGAGCCAGCCCTGTCCTGGGAACTGAAGTTTGCTAAAGGGGTTCAAGCCATTTCCCTTGGGAGAATACATGACTATTCAATAGATATAAGAGTGTTTTAACTGCATGGTGCAGGTGTGAGCCTAGTTTTGTCTCATGGGTGCTCAAATCATTGCAGAAAAAGTTCCCTGTAATTATGGATGGGGGAGAAATTTGAATTCAATTCACACTGAAAGGTGGTTCCCCCCCCCCCCGTGACCAATTCATGCTTTCTGAAACAATCCAAGCACCCTTCAAAATTTTCATGTGTCTGATTTTTCAATGTAATTCTCCAGCCAAGTGTATAAAAGTGCTTATGCTAGGGGAAAGTGTGCATAGAAATGCATACATTGGTGAGCGTAATATACAAAAACACATTATACCAGGGGGAGATGCTTTGCAAAAATAGGTGTATTAGGGAAAATTCCATACAACAATGGGTTTATCAAGAAAAATTCATGCTAAAAGGCTGATTAATTTTCATGACACCGTTTATTCAAAAAATGCAAACTGTTATGGAGATTCAGTGGGTTTTTTTCCTGGGGGGACACAGGGGTACACATACCCCAAAACATTTGTGAATCTTTGTACTTTTGTCCATTTATTGTATTTATTTTTCACGATTTGAACTATAAAATGCTGATTTGAGTCAAAATGAGAGTACCCCTAAACATATTTTTTTTTAGGAAAAAAAGCACTATGGAGAATATTGGAAATTTTGGAAAACATGAGAACTTGATAGGAAGTGAAATTAACAGATCCACCCACCCCTTCCCTTTAATTAAAAAGCATTCTGAAAACCACCAGCTTAAAGCAATTGCAACTGACTCGCCAACCTTGCTTTTATCTTGTTTTGTTTTGTCTTATTCCCCCTCCTCTGCTCCACGACCTCTCCTTTCCTTCTTGGCCTGCTTCTACCACACCTATTAAAAATGCAGGCAAGTCTCCAAATGCAGACTAGGGAGAACACTTGATTTCAGAAACAGCTCTTGGAACTTATTTGGGCCCAGGGTCTGCTGCGGTTAATTTTCAGTCAATGCTGTCCATTTCCTCTGAAATACTACCTGGGGTTTAAGGTTGCTCGGCACAGGATGTTACTGAAAACCTCTGAAATATTCCAGAAAGCGGCTTTTCCTGCAACGCACCTCTAAAAGGCTGAGGGCCCCAGAGTTTTAAGGTTGGAAGAGGGAGGGTCTGGCGTCTGGTTTTACCCTTTGACCTTTCCCTACTGGCTGGTCTGGCATTTTTTCCAACTCTTCTCAGTTTTCCAGACAAGAAAGAAAGAAAGAAAGAAAGAAAGAAAGAAAGAAAGAAAGAAAGAAAGTTTCCTTTGCCTTCCCTCAACACACATATCCCCTGCTTCTTGCTTGCAAAGTCACTTAAATATGAAGTCCAGAGAGAAAAGTATTGGCAATACTTTACTGAGGAAACTGAAAAATTTTAGGAGAATTTTAGGAGAAAACAACAGAGAGATTTTGCCTTTTCTCAGTTCAAGACTTGTACGTAGCAAGGAGACATTCAATCAACCATATAGAGGAAAACTCTCTCAGAAACTACACAGCAAATCATGTCCCGCCATCTCAGGATCACCAAGGATGTGTTCTAGGGGGAACTGGCTTCAAGCACCAGGGCCATTGGCAGTCTAACTCCACGTTACAAAGATGTCTGCAAACAGGACATGAAGGATTGCAGCCTCAACACTGCCCTGAGGGAATCCCTTGCAGACGACCCTCTCTGGAGATTATTGGGAATGAACTTGGGAGTTTTTCTGCATGTGGAATATATCTAGGCAAACGTTTAGTGTTTCGAAGGAGCAGAACAACCTGGGAGGTGGAAAAAGCCATTGGCATAGGTGTTGAAATCCCAATGGAGCAGAAAAGACTACAGTCATACCTCGGGTTACAGATGCTTCAGGCTGCACGATTTCGGGTTGCGCACTGCACCAAACCTGGAAGTACCGGAACGGGTTACTTCCGGGTTTCGGCGCTCACGCATGCACAGAAACACTAAATCACACTTTGTGCATGCGTAGAAGCACCGAATCGTGACTATCACATGTGCAGACGTGGCGCTGCGGGTTGCGAACGTGCCTCCTGCATGCATCACGTTCACAACCTGAGCGTCCACTGTATTTACATATGTGAGCATGGCTGCCGAGATTTTATTGGCCCAGAGGTGGAAAGAAGATAAAGTCCCGACTAGAGAAGAATGGCAGGTTACGTTGATGGATTATGCCAAAATGGCAAAAATGACTGGAAAGATCAGAAATCAGGAAAACCAAAATTTTAATAAAGAATGAGGGAAATTTATAACTTCTCTTTAAAACCATTGCAAACAGTTAAAATTGTTAGTAGGATTGAAAGAACACTTGTAGTTTAATGGTGAATTTTGGATATAATGGAGATGTAAAAGATTTGGATTAGTAAAAAAAGATGCAGGAGGAAATGATCAACAATAGGTCCCATAAATGGGGACGAGGGAAATCCAGACGATTCTATGGAATTTTGTTTTTCTGTTGTATGCAGGATATGTGACTTTAAAACTGTAATCTGAAAAACCAAGTAAATACATTTTAACAAAAAAGCCATTGCCTGATGGACAGCAGAAAGTTTCTGCCCGCTCACCATCTTGGATAGCTTTAAAAGTTGTTGCCATGTGTCTATTTCCATAAACAATCGAGTGTTTCAAACCCCTGTGTTAGTAGCACTGAAGTGACCTGCTTAGGGCCCAAGCCTTAGCAGGCCCTGGGCAAAGCAATACGTTTGGCACCAGCTTTTTCCACTGGAAGCAGAAGATAACTATCTTGCTTAGTAGCCACCCATAGCCCGAGTCTGCGCTTTTAAAATCCTCTTTTAAAGCCACCCAAACTGGTGGCCGTCCCTGCCTCTCGTGTCAATTACAGAAGTATAATCATCACCAACAACATGCCCTTTATTTGCCGCCCTGCCCCCCGATGCTTCCGATGCTGGATTCCTATTTAAATGCACTTGAGTACGGTTGTTATAGTCGTGCTCAGCTGTTGCTATGAGCCCCAGGTTCGCCAGAGATAAGGAGGGTGAGCAAACAGGTATCTGAGGCCGCAAAGGGTGCGCTATGTCCTTAAAGCAACCCCCCCCCCACCTTACATGGGATCAGTGTGCCAAGCAGCATATATTAAGACAAAAAAAACCTTGCCCCGTGTTATCGGGTCTTTAATGTCACTACTCTGGTGACATTTCGATGTAATGTTGAATCGTTAAAAGGGGGGGGAGCTTCCACCTTTCATTGGCACACTGGCTACAGGAACATAATCCGGTGGGAAGGTGGTTAACGACTTTCTTAATGTCAGCATAAACAACAGCAGTAATCACTGTTTTCGGTTTACTGTTTAGAGTTATTTTACAAGGCTGCCTGGCTGGGAAGGTCCTTGTTCTGTTTTTTCCTCTGCTCCCCCTTTCTTTTCTTCGAATCAGTGTTGTCTGGCCATTTCTTTCAAAGGCACATAGGCAATATGCCTTATACTGAATCATAGGATTATGGAATTGTCGGGCTGGAAGGTGCACCAAGGGTCATCTGGTCCAACCTGCTACAATGCAGGAAGCTCAACTAAAGCATCCATGAAAAGATGGCGGTCCAACCGCTGCTTAAAAACCTCCAAAGAAGGAGAGTCCACCACCTTCCGAGGGAGGCCTTTCCACTGCCGAACAGCTCTTCCTGTCAGAAAGTTCTTCCTGATGTTTAGTCGGAATCTCCTTTCTTGTAACTTGAAGCCATTGGTTCAGGACTCAATATCAGGCAGCTTCCTATGTTCCTATGGCTATTGTGCATGGAAGCATGCTGTCAGATGCTGGTGGTGGTTGCTTGTGAGTAACCAGTCAGGATACCCAACCTGTCTTTTACAGGTTTTATTGTGCAAACTGTATTTACAGTGCAGATCTGCAAAGTTCATGTCAGTCTCAGTCACTTGCAGAATCCGGGAGTGGCCCCTTCCGGCTTCTCCCCCAACATAAGAACTTCGGCACCCCAAGCCACTTCCTCCCCTCCTTGCATTTCACCCCTCTGTGCAAGCTGGGCGATGGAAGTGGCGTGTGTCCCTCCTGGCCAGCCTGGCAAGGTGAGGCGCTGGGGCTCTCAGCAGCATCCTCAAGCCCTTTCCTCGCTTGGCTGGCCCCTTCTCTCTTTCTCCACTGGAGGTGTGGCTTTTCCCACCGCTGGAAGAGGAACTGCTCCTCAGGAGTTTCGGAGGCTCTCTGTATCCCAACGGCCCCCCTGGCTCCCTCCCCTGTTCCGATGGCAGTCCCCTGACACATGCAGAAAGAAGACCCGAGGGAACACTGGGATTACGGATGCTGGTGCCGCCCCTGGCTACCACACATTCTTCAGAACCTGTGGACACATGAACACACATAGGTACTCTCTGAGCAATCAAGGCTTCTTTGTTTTTCAGGGGGTCCAGTCTGGGGAAGGCCAGTTCAGAGGTGGAGCACATTGTATGTATGGTCAAGGTCCAAGGTTCAATCCAGAGCATCTTTGGGTATTATTGTTTATTGTTTATAAAATTTGTCTTCTTCTTCTTCTTTGGAGATCACTCGTAGCCAAGTAAGATTGTCTTCCATAAACACAGTTTTAACAATGAGTCAGTAAGTGACTGTGGAGGCCAATTTTAGATCCACACGTCCTTCCACAATGGGGGCATTGGTTTCCGGGTGGGAGTTGAACACGGTGTGGATTTGCCAAGCCTTCCTTCCTCTTAGCGTGTTTCTCCATTTCGTTCTGAGTTTGAGCATCTTCAAAGCCCATGACACCTTTGGTAAAGGCTGTTCTCCAACTGGAGCGCTCGCAGGCCAGTGTTTTCCAGTTGTCGGTGTTTATACTACATTTTTTTAAGATTTGCCTTGAGAGGGTTTTTGAACCTCTTTTGTTGACCAAATCAATCAAGTACACACTGGTCTACAGCTTTAGTTATGCTTGGAGACACCCCTCGCCTCCCTTTCTCTGCACCCTCCATGAGTGGTTTTGCCCAGCTCGAATGGGTATCAGAACTCTCGCGATGATAGAGAGCAGTGGTGTGATGGCCTGGGATTTGGAGTCAGATGCTGAACCTGAGGAATCCCAGCCTGCACAGGATTCCCCGCCTCCAGAACCAGCTGAGCCGGGGCTGAGGCATGAGCCTGAAGGGTCCTCACCTGTGCTGGGTCCTCAGGTGCAGGCATCAGCTGAGTCTGCTCTGGCTCCTGAGGTGATGGAGGACCCATTGCTTGCAGGTGCTCCACTCTCAGCCCCGTCAGAGGAAGCTGAGGTTGCCTCTGGGTCCAATAACCCTCCAGCATCTCCTGGGCTGCAGAGGCTCAGGGCAGAGAGGCGGAGGGAACTAAGTTCCCGCAAGAGGAGTGCTCACCTCCAGGCCAGGAGAGGTGAGTCACCTGAGGATTGTGGCTGCCCTATGCCTTGGGGCAGATAAAAGCCGGCCAGCCCCAGGCCCAAGTTGTGGAAGCAACATTGTTGGTCGCCAGTTCCTGCCTGAACCCTGCCCTGCACCCAGCCTCAGCTTTTACGGACTGCCTCCATATTGCTCCTTCGATCTTGGACTGGACTAGGACCTCACCTCTTGATCTCCCCACAGGACCAGCACAGGTGTTTTGCTCCACCACGAGCATCCAGCCTCCAGAAAAGTTGCCTAGAAGGGAATGCAGACCTTGGACCTCAAGAGGACCTTGAATCACAGAATTGTACAGTTGTAAGGATCCCTGAGAGTCATCTCGTCCAACCCCCTGCAATGCAGGACTCTGTTGCCCAGGAACCCACAACTCTCACGGACTGTGCTATCCCATCCCTGATGTACAGAATTGTAGCCGTAACATGCAATGCCAATTTCTGGCAAGTCCAAAACGTAACACCAGGGATGAGCTAATCTGTGGTAATCCAGGGTCTTCTTGAATTCCTGCTAGGCTTGACGAATCAATCCACCATATATACCAGACCAAAGATAATAATAATAAATCATTATCCAGCTCCTTTGGGGCATATATGTGTAATTGAATTGATTATTGCAAAATCTGCTATTACCAGAACAGTAGATTTCAGGAATGATTTGCTTTCACGTTGGAAAAATTTGGAAAATATCACACTTCCCCCTGGTTTTTTTGTTTCATTTTTTTGTTTTTGCTCAGAAATACTGACACGGAAGTTTCGGGAGGTTAATGATGGACTCAATTGACAATGAAGATATCCCAGTCTAATTATCTTCCACCAATGAGGAGGACGGACCAGTAGGTTTAAAGTGATCATGTCAGGCCACATCAGATAATGTGAATTTCTCTCTCTCTCTCTCTCTCTCTCTTTTTTTTTTTTACCTTAGCTTCCCGCCACCCGCCTCAGAAAGAAAATAAGCTCCTACTTTAATTAAATATTCTAAGAATTCATTTCAGATACATCAGCACGCAGACCGTGCTCCTTTCCGAACTGTTATTTTTCTACATTTAACGTGTAATCTTAATGGAACCGCAAAGATAATGAAAAAACAAACAGCAAACTAAAAAACAACACCCCGAAAATAACGAACAAGCTAGATTATACCGGCTCGTCATTACCCTAATATATCAAACAATATGAGCTTAGCTTAATTATTCCCTGTGAGACTTACAAAAAACTAAGCACAACCTTCAATTTACAGCTGTTTGGTGCCGGGAACCTGAATTATTATTTAAAGCGGGGTTGGGAGTGGGGGGGGGGGAGGGAGGGAGAGAGAGAGAAGAAGAAGAAGAAGAGAAAAAAGTTTATTTATTGTGACCTACACTCCGTTTTTATTCATCACGGAAAATCTGTATATTCACAAATGAGGGCTATTCATCTGCAGGCTGCCTGCATTCTTTAGCTGTCTTGGGTTGTATCAGCTTCACTTCTTCAGCTTTTGTCTTCATCTCGAAGGCTCTTCATCCAAATTGTTCATCATCTTGATGGAAGAGGTTTATCATGTTCGGGTGCAGCTGCATTCTGCTTATCCAAAGTGCTGAGAGATACAGGAGAGAGAGAGAGAGAGAGAGAGAGAGAGGAGAATACAAGAGGGAAAGGGATGGGCGAAGAGGAGGGGGGAGGAATTGATGGCCAGTACTCATCCAAGGATAATTTGTACTTTCTCAATAATAATAATAATACTAATAATAAGAGGGAAGGGGGGGCGAGAACGAGGACAAGCTAATTACTGGCTTAACTAGGGCAGCCTGTAGATTCTCCATGTCAAAAGGACCACAGTAATTATTTGCTATCAAAGCACATTCACGTCGCGGCATAAAAAAAAAATAAAAGGAGAGACCCTGGCGCAAATGGATCTCGCTAATAAACAGGACGGAGAGAGGGGCATTATGTGTCTCTCTCTGGATGCAAGCACATTAACAAAGTGACACGGAGCATAACTCCAAGCCTGGAGAGAGGGGGGGTGAAGGATGAGGAGGAGTGGGGTGGGGGCAGGGTAAGGGGGGGGAGGAAGAACGATAATTACCCCCCGTCTCCTCCTTCACCCCTTCCAGGGCTGGCTTCCTCTCCTTTCTCTTTCCTTTTGTGCGCGGGGGCTCGCAATCTGAATGCGACCCCGTCGGAAGGCCCAAGGCAGGCTATTAGTGACCTCTGTTCCATTGACAAGGTGGCGGTGTTCTTAAAAGCCCCATCTCCCAATGTCAGGAGGGTCACATGAGCCCAGCCAGAGTAGCTTTAAATGGTCCAGGAAACACTTCAGCCTTAAAGACACCTGGGAGGTCGCGACCGGTTTAATGCAGGCGGAGCCGTTCCGAAAGAGCGTTTTCTTTTGAAAGCGCGCACAAAAGTTGGGTCGCTTTAATTTCATGTTCCCTCTCTCTCTCTCTCTCTCTCTCTCTCTCTCTCTCTTCTCCATTGCCATTGTTCATCCTGCGGTCTTTGGGAATTATTGCTATTATTTTAAACAGACTTTTTTTTTTTGCAATCAAGATAGGAATATAGAAATAGCAAGATAAATCTGAACGGGAAGCGAAGGGAAACAGAAAAGGGGATGCGGTGTTGTCAGTGATTTTTCACTTGGGAGGAAAAATCAGGTCAGGGATGCTGCAGCACAGGTGAATGTGGAGCGCAGGAATCTAAGAAACCACCTTGTGCTGTGTCAGACCACTGCTTCATTGAGCTCAGTATTGCCCACACGGGCAGGCAGCAACCCTTCAGGGTTTCAGGGAGCCAACAAACTGAAGCTCAATCCAGATATTATTATTATTACTACTACTACTACTACTACTATTATTTATTATTTATACCCCACCCATCTGGCTGGGTTTCCCCAGCCACTCTGGGTGGCTTCCAACACAGTATTAAAATACAGTAATGCATCAAACATTAAAAGCTTCCCTAAACAGGGCTGCCTTCAGATATCGTCCAAAAGTCTGGTAGTAGTTGTTCTCTTTGACATCTGGTGGGAGGGCGTTCCACAGAGCGGGTGCCACTACCTAGAAGGCCCTCTGCCTGGTTCCCTATAACCTCGCTTCTCACAGTGAGGGAACCGCCAGAAAGCCCTCAGAGCTGGACCTCAGTGTCCGAGCTGAACAATGGGGTTGGAGACGCTCCTTCAGGTATACAGGGCTGAGACCGTTTAGAGCTTTAAAGGTCAGCACCAACACTTGAATTGTACTTGGAAATGTACTGGGAACCAGTGAAGGTCCTTTCGGGCTGGTGTTATATGGTACTGACGGCCACTCCCAGTCACCAGTCTAGTGGCTGCATTTAGTTGTTAGTTTCTGAAGGTAGCTAATGTAGCTAATGTAGGTCTTTCAAGACCGGTAGGTCTTTCAAGATAAGACTGAGACACTGCTATTGGGCAATTCCCTAGACCAGAATGCTGGGAGGTGGCCTGCTCTTGATGGGGTTACGCTGCCAAGGAGTGGGTACATAGCTTGGGGGTACTCTAGGATATGGTGCGCGGGTGGCGCTGTGGTCTAAACCACTGAGCCTCAGAAGGTCGGCGGTTTGAATCCATGCAATGGGGTGAGCTCCCATTGCTCTGTCCCAGCTCCTGCCAACCTAGCATTTCAAAAGCACACCAGTGCAAGTAGATAAATAGCTACTGTTGTGGCAGGAAGATGGTTCAGAAACTTCAGCTGCTGCAGAATTTGGTGGCCAGGTGGCAAGACGGAATCTCAACTACTACTACTACTACTACTACTACTACTACTAATAATAATAATAATAATAATTATTATTATTATTATTATTATTATTATTATTATTATTATTATTATTAATTTATACCCCATCCATCAGACTGGGTTACCCCAGCCACTCTGGGCAGCTTCCAACACAATATTAAAATACAGTAATGCATCAAACATTAAAAGCTTCCCTAAACAGGGCTGCCTTCAGATGTCTTCGAAAAGTCTGGTAGTAGTTGTTCTTTTTGACATCTGGTGGGAGGGTGTTCCACTGGGCGGGTGCCACTACTGAGAAGAGGCTCTGCCTGGTTCCCTGTAACCTCACTTCTCACAGTGAGGGAACCGCCAGAAGGCCCTCAGAGCTGGACCTCAGTGTCCGAGCTGAACAATGGAGTTGGAGACGCTCCTTCAGGTATACAGGGCCGAGACCGTTTAGAGCTTTAAAGGTCCGCACGAACACTTGAATTGTACTTGGAAATGTACTGGGAACCAGTGAAGGTCCTTTCGGGCTGGTGTTATATGGTACTGACGGCCACTCCCAGTCACCAGTCTAATGGCTGCATTTAGTTGTTAGTTTCTGAAGGTAGCTAATGTAGCTAATGTAGCTGAGACACTGTTAGTGGGCAGTTCCCTAGACCAGAATGCTGGGAGGTGGCCTGCTCTTGATGGGGTTACACTGCCAAGAAGTGGGTACATAGCTTGGGGGTACTCCAGGATATGATACGCGGGTGGCGCTGTGGTCTAAACCACTGAGCCTCAGAAGGTCGGCGGTTTGAATCCACGCAATGGGGTGAGCTCCCATTGCTCTGTCCCAGCTCCTGCCAACCTAGCATTTCAAAAGCACACCAGTGCAAGTAGATAAATAGCTACCGTTGCGGCAGGAAGATGGTTCAGAAACTTCAGCTGCTGCAGAATTTGGTGGCCAGGTGGCAAGACGGTCTGAGCATATTACACCAATCCTGGTCCAACTGCCCTGGCTACCAGCTAGTTTCTGGGCCCAATTCAAAGTGCTGGTTTTGACTTGTGTTCTGAAGAGGATAGACTGTTCATAGAATCATAGAATCTTACAGTTGGAAGGGACCCCAAGAGCCATCTAATGCAACTCCCTGCAATGCAGGAATCTCAACTAAGCAAAACAAAAACAACAAACCTATGGTTACTCAAACCAATATTGTGCTTGTCCATATAATCCTGCTTTGTAACAGTCGCTGCCAACTGCAACCACTACTATGCCATAAGATCCACTATCCTGTAATATTACATATGGAATGTATGTTTATGGTTTTATCTTAATTTTGCTGTAAAAATGTGTGAGATTACGATATTGTATTCATTTGCTTTACCTAGAGCCTGTTCTACTGACGAAGCCTAGGATGGCGAAACAAGGCTAATATTCCGGAAATCCTTGTCTTAGACTCTGTGAAAGGATTCTGTGGAACTGTAACAACCATGTGGATTACTGGACTCTAAGAAC
Organism: Podarcis filfolensis; assembly: GCF_964270895.1. Taxonomy (NCBI): domain Eukaryota; kingdom Metazoa; phylum Chordata; class Lepidosauria; order Squamata; family Lacertidae; genus Podarcis; species Podarcis filfolensis. The sequence continues at coordinate 113,078,985 of NC_139606.1, forward strand.
AGACAGGTGGAACAGATACTTATACATGTATGCACCTTAAGCATGAACAGACTAGAGAATGATCTGATCCACTGGGTCTTCTGCTTTTTTCATTGAACTTTATGAGACTTCTGTTGAAATCTACAATTTGATACAATGAATAGTATACCTTATTTATTCAAAAGTACAGCCGGTTACATCTTGGTGTACATGAAATCTCAACTAAAGCATCCATGATAGATGGCTATTCAACCTCAGCTTAAAAACCTCCAAGGAAGGAGAGTCCACAACCTCCCAAGGGAGACCGTTCCACTGATGAACAGCTCTTACCATCAGAACGTTATTTATGATGTTCACTTGGAATCTCCTTCCTTGTAGCTTGAATCTACTGCTTTGGGTCCTACATTCTAAACAAGGAGAAAACAAGCTTGTTCCCTCTTTCATGTGGAAGCCCCTGAGATATCTGAAGATGGCTATCATGTGTCTTCTCAGTCTCCTCTTTTCCAGGCTAAACATACTCAGCTCCTTCAACCTTTCCAGACGCTTGTTTATCTTAGTCACTCTCCTCTGCACATGCACCAGAGGATGGAATAGTGAAAACACCATTCAAATGTCAACTGCTCAGATAGACAGTATCTGCACATGCATGCTCAGTGCACACCACAAATGCAATGGGCAACCCAAAGCATTGCCCAGGCTTTGCATCAGAGCCAGAATGAAAATGCCTCACATTTCAAATTCAAGCAAATTTTCAAATTTGGATTCTGCGGGTGAAATTTGACGCTGAATTCTGACAATCCAATACCAAAGTTGTAATCTGACGTCAGATTTTTGCGATTGCAAGTTCTGATGAGGCGAATGAGTGAAATCAACGTTAAATCCAGTCACTTCTATTGCATCAGCATTCCAAATCTGTCAAATCCTGATTTCTCCCGCCTGTCCTCTGTCACATAATGTGAAATGCTGAATGCTACATATCTGATGCTGTCATGTGCTGACATCTACTTTATTTCAGCAGTTGAATCTTGTCAAATACTTTCTGATGTCAGGTACTGCCCAATTCTGACAGCTACAGCAGCATCTTCGGTTTTCAAATGTGGATGCTGAATAGGAGTTCTCCCAGAATATCCATTTGCTCTTCGTAGAGCCAGATAATGCACAATCCAGATTATGAGGATCATTTGGGAGAGGGCATTCCTGCTGTACTCCCAATAGTCCATGGGATTTGACCTCCTGTGGCCACAAATTGGGTCCTCCCTTAAAGAGGGTACGTATTGCGGTGAGACCTGTGTTGTGGGTGGGAACATTTGGTAAGCCACAACACCCGATTGGTAGGTCCCTCAAAGCTGGGTGCAATCTGGCCAATGGGACGCAGTCCAAATGGTTCGGCGGACCTTTTTATGCCCATGCACGTGACCCAGAGCTTCCTCTTTCGGCACGTGCATTCGGAACACCCGCCCACCTCTCCCTACTTTTAGGGCTTTGCGCTTGACCTTGCTATGCCATCTTGTGTCATCTGCCATTGGGACAGGGACACAGCAGGAATTTTCCCCACTTGGCTGATTGGCTGTTGTCATTTGGGTTTTTCCTGCCGCGTAGCAAATCATCACAAATTGTAAGGTCGTGGATAGGCTCTGTTTCAAGTGATAGGGATGGGAGAAGGCGTTCGCCATCCCTATATGAAGGGTATTCCGAGGAATCCAGGGACTCGATGGTTTAGTCAACCCGTGAGAGGGGGTTGTGCCCATGCCTGACTCCAGGGGGACATTTGTGTGGCTGAGTTAGCCCATGCCCGGCTTTCCGCTTATCCAGGTGTTCACCCTTGTCTGACCTATGCTGGAACCCTGGGTCAGTGCTACCTGCATGGCAGTGAGCTAGTCGAACCAGAGCCTATGCAACCAGTCACTTTCGGTAATCAATAAAGTTGTGGCCTAAATTCTGCCAAAAACCAAACCAAAATTTTGAATCATGTGTGGATTTGTTTAGGGGGGCGGTTTCTGGGTCTGAACATGCAGATAACTTATTCCCAGTGAAGCAACTTCATGCAAAGATGCATTTCTGGGGCAGGGCCATTGTATAATGGTACAGCATATATTTTGTATGGAGAAGGTAACAGGTTCAATCCCCACTGTCTCCTGGGCAGGCTAGAAGGAGCTTCTGCCCCAAACTTGTGTCTCCAGCTGTTTTTGGACTACAACTCCCATCATCCCTAGCTAGCAAGACCAGTGGTCAGGGGTGATGGGAACTGTAGTTCAAAAACAGCTGGAAACCCAAGTTTGGGTTAGATGAATCAATGGTCTCCCCCACTGTAAACTATATTCCTGTTTCCCAGGTGCATTATAATAGTTTCATAATTCCTTTGCCCATTTACCAACGCTTCAGCTATGAATGGATTTCCGTTTGCCATTGTGATAAAAGGTTGAAGATTTATTAAGTCTCTTCCACTCAATGGCCTCATCTATAACAAGGTGTTGATTGGGACTGCATCAAAAGAATGATCAATAGCTGGGAATAAAAGGATGGAGATAGCTTTATACTAAGTTCCCTCTCACTCTGCCTTCCACCTCTGACTAAGGTCTGTCCAATCATGTGGCAGGCTGAGAGAGGCATCGGAAGATCTGGGTATCATCGAAAAGTGGTATATTTTTTAAAAAAAAATACTGTCATTATTTTTGCAATTTAGTTTAAAAGGTGATTCTGGGCAGGATGGGGGAGGCCAAGAGATGAAATCAGTTGCATCCACCTACTGCATATTTTAGAATTGATGCTTTTGAATTATGGTGCTGGAGGAGACTCTTGAGAGTCCCATGGACTGCAAGAAGATCAAACCTCTCCATTCTGAAGGAAATCAGCCCTGAGTGCTCACTGGAAGGACAGATCCTGAAGCTGAGGCTCCAATACTTTGGCCACCTCATGAGAAGAGAAGACTCCCTAGAAAAGACCCTGATGTTGGGAAAGATGGAGGGCACAAGGAGAAGGGGACGACAAAGGACGAGATGGTTGGACAGTGTTCTCGAAGCTACCAGCATGAGTTTGACCAAACTGCGGGAGGCAGTGGAAGACAGGAGTGTCTGGCGTGCTCTGGTCCAGGGGTCACGAAGAGGCGGACACGACTAAACGACTAAACAACAACAACACTGCATATTTTACCAGTGCACCCATCTCTAAACATGCACATTCTTTTTTTTATTATTTGTTATTTCATGAAATTTATTCAGCACTTGATTGTAAAAAACAAACGAGTTTCAGAGCGCTTTCAGAAGAGAATGAAACAACTCTTTGAAATATTCTACATGCCTAGATAGGCTGGTCTAAACAAAAATGTTTTTAGCAGGCATCAAAAAGGGCACAGTGAAGGCACCTGCTTGGTGTCAAGAGGCAGAGAGTTCCAGAGTCTACGTAGTAAATATTTCACAGGTAACCGATTCCACTCCTAATTTGTGATTTTTGGAACCTTGAGTGTCTTTTCCATCTCCAGATATACATCAGTTCCCTAAGGGTGAGAGATTCTGAATTGGCCACCAGGAGGTGATTCCAACTGAACATCAGGTAGAACTTTCTGATGGCAAGTTTAACAGTGGAGAGGACTTCTCCTGGAGGTACTGAAGCAGAGGCTGGATGGCTATCTGTCGTGGATGCTTTAGTTGAGATTCTATGAAATATAATGGGGAAATTAACAGGGAAACTATGGGGAAATGCAATAAACTGCCAGGGGAATGTAGCCTCTGTTTCAGGATGCCCCTCTGGCAGGTAAAAAAGGTAAAGGACCCCTGGACGGTTGGCGACTATGGGGTTGCGGCACTCATCTGGCTTTCAGGCCAAGGGAGCTGGCGTTTGTCCACAGACAGCTTTCCAGGTCATGTAGCCAGCAGGACTAAACCGCTTCTGGCGCAACGGGACACCATGACGGAAACCAGAGCGCATGGAAACGCCGTTTACCTTCCCACTGCAGCGGACCCTATTTATGTACTTTTACTGGTGTGCTTTTGAACTGCTAGGTTGGCAGGAGCTGGGACAGAGCAACGGGAGCTCACCGCATTGCAGGGATTCGAACCACCGGCCTTCTGATCAGCAAGCCCAAGAGGCTCAGTGGTTTAGACCACAGTGCCACCCGCGTCCCTGCACCTTTAATAAAGTACCCAGTTTGAAGAGGACCTCAAACATAGCTGTGATTCCTGGGATCCTCAGCGTATTCAGATGGAGATTGTTTTACTAGGAACTGCCAGGTGGGATTTATGGGACTTTTCACCATCACAGCAGAGCAGCAAAGTTTGGGAGCAGATATAAATATGTATGAAAGGAATCCAATGAATGATAGAAGTCCATCATTTGTATGGGTGAAATTAGAGCTTTCAGCAAAGTGCAGGTACCCACAGCAAAACCAAACGCTACTTGAAACAGTTCCACTTTCAGCACCAAAATGAATAGCTTGATACACAGTGCTGAATAATAGGCCTTTTAAATAAAAGTATTAGAAGAATATATCAGCAACATGATATAAAACCCAAGACTGGATTTAAAAAAAAAAAAAAAACTTTCACTCTACAATGACTGAATGATAAGGCAGCACAATATATATGTTTGCTGGATTCAGAGAAATTGTTTTCTTTTTTTAATATAAGTGTTTTATGATGTACTCATACATCATTTCCAAATCAAATGCTAAACAAAACAATCCTCTCGCACTTTTTATTTCAGCTCCAAAAGACGCATCGTGATAGATTTTTCATTGTTCTGTGCGATTCTTGCAAGCTAATTTTTCAGCCCAAACTTTTGTGGCATTCACTAGTGGCAAAGAGAAGGTTCTGGTATCTGATTTCGCACGGTAAATACCTTTCACAAAACGGCAGAAGTAAATCAGTCAGCGAACTGAATTGGGTCAGCGAACTGAAATTCCACCAGTGCAGTTGAATGGATACAGTATCTCACCCACCTCTCAATACTGTTTTGATAATTCACAGACAACATCATACTTCAAGATGGTATCTATCACTGCCTCTTGAGGAAGGGAGTTCCATAGGCTAACAATGTGCTGCATTAAGAAGCACTTCCTGTTGTTGCCGGGGACGCGGGTGGCGCTGTGGGTTAAACCACAGAGCCTAGGACTTGCCGATCAGAAGGTCGGCAGTTCGAATCCCCGCGATGGGGTGAGCTCTCGTTGCTCGGTCCCTGCTCCTGCCAACCTAGCAGTTCGAAAGCATGTCAAAGTGCAAGTAGATAAATAGGTACCACTCTGGCGGGAAGGTAAATGGTGTTTCCGCGCGCTGCTCTGGTTCTCCAGAAGCGGCTTAGTCATGCTGGCCACATGACCCGGAAGCTGTACGCCGGCTCCCTCGGCCAATAAAGTGAGATGAGCGCCGCAACCCCAGAGTCGGTCACAACTGGACCTAATGGTCAGGGGTCCCTTTACCTTTACCTTTACCTGTTGTTGCCTGCCCCGAATCTCCCAGCATTCAGCTTCAGCTTCAGAAGTTCTAGTCTTATGAGAAAGGAAGAAAAACTCAAACTGCTTCTTCCTTGCATTCCTAGCCACCTTCCACGTAATCCCCAGAATCTACTTCCTCATATTGTCTCATGGGAGGGCCGGACCTGCTCGGGTGTGTGTGAAGCAGGGTGTGTGGCCTCAGGAGAGTGATGAGGGTCAGACATTGTGTGCCCCTGACTAAAAGCCTTCTGCCAATAGATTTGTACCTGCATCTTCCTCCAATTCAAGCTCCCTCTTCAGCCACTACTCTCAGGGGACAACGTATATTTTTTTTGTGTGTGGAGGAAATACATGGGGAAAATTCACTTCAGCTCTACCGCATGCATGCTTTTTTGTGAAATCAGAGCCATTTCCTTCGTACTGGATCATTCTGCATTCCTCACCTGAAGAAACTTGCCAGCCCCCCTCCTCAAAAGCATCCTCGGCTTTCCTTTTGCAGCAAAGCCCTGTCATATCTCTTGATCAATTGAGTAGCTTAACGTTTCCAATTTTATTGTCACCAGCAAAATTTTGTCCCTCCCTAGGCAAAGCCAGGCTCAAAGGTCATTAATAAGCACATTGAAAAGCAATAGTCCCACTCCTGACCTCAAGTCAGCCTAAAAGTGATTTCTCTCCTCTGAAATGGGTGGCAAATCTATACGGACTTTGCTGCTCTTTCCAGTTAACCAATTTTTTCTCTCCCTGGTGAAGCACCTATACCATCTCCATGTGCGATCCTAGGTAGCAAAGCTGCGAACATTGTTTACAATGTGAACACTGTTTGCAAGCCATAGGAGCTACCAACAAGTTTATCTAGGACCCAGCAGAGTTGAATCCAAAGTACATCAGTGAGAGAAGGGATCGAGAGAGAAAGAGAGAGAGAGAGATCAGATCTTGCCTCTGCCATGAAGAACGGCAAGTCATTCTCAGCCTCGTCCCTTCCTTCTGCAACTTGAGAATGGTGATAATGTCCCACATTACAGGGTTGTTGTAATAGGGCGTGTCATTTGGGGGATTGAAAACTTTTGCAAAATTCTTCGGGGGGGGGGTCTTAAAATATCTGTTTGGGTGTGAGGAATTCAATTATTTTTGCGATTGGAAAACATTTAGCTTGGTAAATCTATGTTTGATGAAGAAGTACATAAGCTGCTTTTGGAAAGTCAAGGAATTTTAATTTTACCTTCTGAAAATGTCATGTACTGTAATGCTAAATATAGAATAGAATAGAATAGAATAGAATAGAATAGAATAGAATAGAATAGAATAGAATAGAATAGAATAATAATAATAATAATAATAATAATAATAATAATAATAATAATAATTTTTTTATTTTTACCCCCCACCCTTCCCGGTTCAGAAAACTGGACTCAGGGCGGCTAACAACAAATTTAAAACACTTAATTGAGGCAACAAAAAACAGCATAAAAGACAGTAGAGAATGGAATGGAATAGAATAGAAATCTGCAAGTACTTGACAACCATTTTTTCACAGCAGAGATGAGATTTGTACCGGGACCTCTCTCCTTTATAGGTCAGTCTTTTATGCCCAAGTGAGATGTTAAGTGTGCGACTGGCTCTTGCAAGCCTGAGACCACTTTACTTGCCTTACCCCATACATGGCTTCAATCTGAGGAACTGGCATTGTCACAGAGGCTACTTAAGGCTTACTCCGCATTTGTAAGAAATTGACCTTTTAGCTCCTACACTTCGGAACTCCCCGCCTGTTGACGTAAGGCTGGTTCCCTCCCTGAACTCCTTTGGGTGCAGGTTAGGATGCCTGCAGACCTCATTTACTGCCGTCCAAGTTGGCGGTCATCACTGCTTCTTGTGGGATGAGGATAATCTGCATTGCCAATTCTCTCTGGCAAATGGGATCATCTTAATAGATGGTCCTGGTTGCGGGCAGGCTCTCAACCTGGTGTAGTGGTTAAGAGCGGTAGTCTCGTAATCTGGTGAACCGGGTTTGCGTCTCCGCTCCTCCACCTGCAGCTGCTGGGTGACCTTGGGCTAGTCACATTTCTCTGAAGTCTCTCAGTCCCACTCACCTCACAGAGTGTTTGTTGTGAGGGAGGAAGGGAAAGGAGAATGTTAGCCGCTTTGAGACTCCTTCGGGTAGTGATAAAGCGGGATATCAAATCCAAACTCCTCCTCCTCCCCCCACCCTGGCTTGGGTGGAGCTATCGCCCTCACGCTGGGGTGGCACCACAATCACCCAGGGCTATTGCCCAATCATGTCAAAGGGTGATAGTGGGGGGAAGTATAAAAGCGGCAGCTCGACATGTGCTTGGCTCCTGCTTCGCGCTGCCGAACTCCCACCCACCATCCTTTCAATTTAGATCCTTTGGCCTTGCTTTGGACTTCGGTTGGTTGCCCAGCTTGAGTCGGGAGCCAGATATGATTTTTTTTTTCCATTTGGCAAACTGGCACAGCCCACTTGGTTTTTGCCTACCTCTTAGCAATCGTCACAACTTTGTAAGGTTTGGTGGTTAGGCATTGGCTTATGGTGAATGGGGAAGGGGAGGTCAGCCATCGCCTACCCCTCCATTTTCAAGGGTATTCCATTAAAGGAAGCCGGGGCTTGGTTTCTGTCTGATGTCCGCTTGAAGGGTGAGGGCCATGCCAGGCCTCTGGGGACACCAGGGGAGATGCAGGCGGGTTCCCCCGAAGCAGTTTCCCTTTGGGTGGTTTACCCTTACAGACTTCCTGCAAAGGGGGCAGGAGTCAGATATAGTCTTGCCAATGCCTAAGCCAATACCGCTTTCATTCCTGTAATCAATAAAGTTGTGGCCAAATTTTTCCCCAGAGACCTTAAACAAAATATCCGTGTCTGTGTGAATTTATTTACCCTAATGGGGGGTCTTGATGGTTATTTACCCTAATGGGGCTTGACGGTCTTGCCACGCAACAAACAACCCTGCCTACAGACTCCTAGATTTTTAGGGCCAAATTCTTTCCCCCCACCAGCACACACACACACACAAACACACCCAGTTTCCCAGCAAACAATACTTGTAGAAGACGCCTGTTTACAATTAGCAGAGGCCTTTTTAACTACCTGTTCGGCTGTCACATTCTCTTTTTATTGAAGGGGGAGAACAAGCTTACTTGGAAGAGGGTCTGGAGGAATAACAGCAGGATGCACAGACATCAATACTGTATGTTTCCTCCCTTCAAACGGCTGCATAACTATTCAGTCATTACAATATTTTAATGCCTGGTCTAAGCCAGTGGTCTTCAACCTTTCAGACCTTGGAGGAGACACCTTTAACCCCAATTAGCAACCTGGGAACCACTTTTAACTCTCTCTCACACACACACACACTCACTGTAGAAATATATCTCTCTCTCTTCCTTACAGCTGTTCTTATTTCCGCTCTTCATATATATATATATATATATATATATATATATATATATATATATATATATATTACACACATATACAAAGAATTTACAATCTCATACTACAAAAAGAAAATCAAAGAAAAAAACAATTAAGAAAAAAGAAAAGAAGAAAATACAGAAAAAAGAAAGAAGAAAAGGCAGATTTACATGCATAAAAAACTTACCCTAATCTTCCTAATTAATACTTAAATAAACACTTAAACAAAAAAGACTTCTGACAAAACGAGTCTTCCAATCATTCTCATTCTACTGTTTATACTGCCGTTGTTTTTTCGCACAGTTTTATATTTTTTAATATTGTTCCCGTCTACTCCACAAACGGTATTTGTTGTGTTTACAAGTATCACTCAAGTTCTGCTAATATGGTGTGGTTGGTACAATATGATTTTTCCACTCTTCTCATTTGGAAAATATTTTGCAACAACAAATAAAGACGCTTTGGTGATGCTGCTGCTAGTGAGACCCACCTGAAATGTGGGTAAGATCCAGTTCTGGTTGGATACTTGTCAGCTGAAGATCAGGGATATAAACTTCCCCTGATAACCTGCAAAAAAAGGAATCAGTCAGAGGCATTCTGAAGTGTGTCGATAAAGACCCTGGCTCCAGCCTCCATGGTTTGCATAGAACTTATGTCTGTTACCTGGTAAGGTTGTTAAGATAAAGGGTGGGTTGCTATGGTCCTATGATTATCAGCTTGTGCTGAGCATGCAGGTTTTCTCATTGCTAGCACCAGTATAATAGAATACAGTCCCTGTTGAAAAATGAGAGGTCCCATCTGCACTGGCATACCATCGGCTTCTACAGTCGCATCTGCTTGTGCAGGCATTCCCTTGATCTCTTGGATGGAGTCTCCTGTTTTGCTTTCTTTATTTAATGGGATTGTTTGGTCACCTACATTAATTATGGGTAACTCTATTATAATGTTTCTATAATTGGGTTTTTATGCCTATAAACCCCATGGAAACTGAAATATACTCGGAGTCAATCGTGGATTTCATGCTCTTTATTCAGCTCATAGTGGTGAGGAGGAATGGAAGTTCCCCCACAATATCTGCTTTATATACATTATTTACACAATGGGCTGCACGTGATTGGCTAATTCCGGGATTCTCCTGTAGGCCAATCAGGTTGTGGATTCACTTCCACCTGGAGCTGCATTGGGTGGCTCCTGCAGACCAATCATACTCCTGCGTTGTTCTAGGACCAATCAGACTGCTGCATTCTGAACCCTATTGTTCTAGGACCAATCAGACTGCTGCATTTTGGATCCTATTATTCTAGGACCAATCAGACTGCTGCATTTTGGATCCTATTCAACTCAGTACATAACAGAAACCTATTTTGGCATTAGACAGTATAGAAATAAATAAATAATAAAATGCATTGAGCATCAGCTCTGCTTACTAATCCTTTTGGAATATGCCACCCAAATTCCCAAAAGATGTTTATCATTAACAGCTGCATCCATGGCCCGAGTCTCCTGGATCTGCCCATGACTGTCATTTTCACACAAGCCAGGAATCCATCACTGATTAGTTGTTGTTGTTTTTAAAGCAAGAATTTAGAATTTGTTTGTTGTGAGATTGCTGTGCTCCATGCAGGAATGTTCAAGGCAGCTAACACCATTAATTAAAAATCATACCATTTCTAAAACAGATAAAACTAGGGAGGTATAGCACATGTTGATTCCAATGTCTGTGATCACATTTTGATGAAATGTTCCAATTGTCCACTCACAGGAGAGGAGGGGTTTAGGCCATACCCACACCATATATTCAAAACGCTATGATACAACTTTAAGAGTCATGGCTTCCTGCAAAGGATCCTGGGAACTGTAGTTCGTTATGGGTGCTGAGAATCATTAGGAGACCCCTATTCCCCTCACAGAGCTACAAGTGATTTCAGAATCAACCCTCCTTCCCATATAAATCTGGGAACTGTAGCTCTGTAAAAGGAATTAAGGTCTCCGAACAACTCCCTGCACCATTATCAAACTATAGAAACTATAGAAACTGATGAAAATAGGGATGTCCTATTCAACAACAGCAACAGCAGCAACAACAACAGTTTTATTATTTATACCCCATCCATCGGAATGGGTTACCCCAGCCACTCTGGGCGGCTTCCAACATATATAAAAGCACAATAAAACATTAAACATCCATATACAGGGCTGCCGTCAGATGTCTTCTAAAGGTTGCGTAGTTGCATGGCTCGGGGGTCGCATATCTCCATAGCTGATGAAAATAGGGATGTCCTAAAATGCCCTTCAACATTTACCCGGTGAAAATAGGGCTGTCCTGAGGAAAAGCGGGACATTCTGGGATCAAATGAGAAACTGTGGTGGCTTTTGTAAAATACGGGACTGTCCCTGGAAAACAGGGGCACTCAGAGGATCTGAGGGTCATGTCTGGATTATTTGAACTGGATCCCCCATCGTTCTACCCAGACACTGAGGTCCAGCGCCGAGGGCCTTCTGGCGGCTCCCTCGCTGCGAGAAGCCAAGTTACAGGGAACCAGGCAGAGGGCCTTCTCAGTAGTGGCACCCGCCCTGTGGAACACCCTCCCACCAGATGTCCAAGAGAACAACAACTACCAGACTTTTAGAAGACATCTGAAGGCAGCCCTGTTTAGGGAAGTTTTTAATGTTTGATGCTTTAATGTATTTTAATATTTTGTTGGAAGCCGCCCAGAGTGGCTGGGGAAGCCTAGCCAGATGGGCAGGGTATAAATAATAAATATTATTATTATTATTATTATTATTATTATTATTATTATTATTATTATTACTATTATCCCGTCCTCCAAGAGCAATGCAAGCTTGCAGGCCATGCTTCTCCTTGGGCTCAGATTGTCTGCTGAACACCAGCATAAGGAGAACTCGGAAGCCACAGAAAATGCTGACAAGCTTTTAATGTTCATGGCAGGGGAGCAGGCGCCACCTAATAGCCTCTCGAGACACCTTTCCCCCTCAGAAACCACCACTCGCGCCAATAAGAGCCGAGTAAACATGGCTAGTATCTTAATGACCTTTGGGCATTAGCAGATGGCCTTTTCATGATCACAGATTAGCGGTACACAGCCTTTTTCTAATAGGTACTAACAGGTGGCAGGGACACTATTCATTTCTGTGTCATCGAAAGCCAGCAGAACGCCAACCGGGGGGGGGGGAGGTCTTTGCTTTTAAATGATTGTTTCCCCCCTTTGCCCTTGGTCTTCCACCACAGGGACAGAAAAGGGGGGGTGAGTTTAAATGAGAGAAACGGCAGATTCAGGCTAAAGATTAAGGAGCAACAGGAAAAGGCCTAAAAAAACCTGTGGGAAATCAATTAAGGCTGTGAACCTAAATGCACTTAACTCAAGAGGAAGGCCACATTTAAAGCACATGTATACTGCTTTTATCACCATGGCCAAAGAATTCTGGGATCTGTAGTTTGTTAGGTGCGCAAGAAGTTGTTCGGAAACCCATAGGTTCCTCTTCCAGAGCTAAAGTTCCCAGGGTTTTCTTGAAAGAGGAGTTGCTAGTTAAACCACTTTGGGAACTGGAGCTTTCAGAGGGGAATAGGGGCCTCTTAACAAACTCCACTTCCCAGAATTCTTTGGGGAAAGCCATGACTTAAAAGACGCCTGCTTCTTGGGAGAAAAGCAATGACAAACCTAGACAGCATCTTAAAAGGTAGAGACATCACCTTGCCAACAAAGGTCCGTATAGTTAAAGCTATGGTTTTCCCAGTAGTGATGTATGGAAGTGAGAGCTGGACCATAAAGAAGGCTGATCACCGAAGAATTGATGCTTTTGAATTCTGGTGCTGGAGGAGACTCTTGAGAGTCCCATGGACTGCAAGAAGATCAAACCATGGACTGCAAGAAGATCCATTCTTAAGGAAATCAGCCCTGAGTGCTCACTGGAAGGACAGATCCTGAAGCTGAGGCTCCAATACTTTGGCCACCTCATGAGAAGAGAAGACTCCCTGGAAAAGACCCTGATTTTGGGAAAGATGGAGGGCAGAAGGAGAAGGGGACGACAGAGGACGAGATGGTTGGACAGTGTTCTCGAAGCTACCAGCATGAGTTTAACCAAACTGTGGGAGGCCGTGGAAGACAGGAGTGCCTGGCGTGCTCTGGTCCATGGGGTCACGAACAGTCAGACACGACTAAATGACTAAACAACAACAACAAACTCCGCTTTCCAGAATTCTTTGGGGGAAGCCATGACTGTTTAAAGTGGTATCATGGTGCTTTAAATGGATGGTGCAAACATGGTCTAAGTGAATTGAATTGAATGCTTAGGATCACACAGTAATTGAATATTGATCATTGGAACTTGCCTTGTACCAGGATCGCAGATCCTCCAACATTTCTCGATGAAAATAGGGATGATCCTAAGGAAAAACAGGGGATTCCAGGATCAAACCAGAAACCAGAACAGCTTCTTTAAATCCGGGACTGTGCCTGGAAAATAGGGACACTTGGGCTGGATCTACACTGATCTGTAAAAACGCTATTAAAGTATAATAAAAAACATTATATAGCTCTCAATGCAATTTCCCATTGCTGATAGATTGCTGCTCTGCAGCGCCTTCTGGTGTCACACTTTTATAATGCATTTCTAATGTTATAACCGACCAGTGTAGATTCACCCTTGGAGGGTCTGGGGCAGGGGTTGGCAAACTACGGACTGGGGCCGGATTCGGCCCCTCAGGCTCGTAAATCCAGATCGTGGACCCTACTGCCCGCTCAGTCAGTCCCCGCACACTGCGGACACCTAGCCACACAGGGACTGACTTCCGCGATGCTGACACAGCTTCAGGGCGGGCGCCCGCATGCTGAGGTAAACCTGGTATGGCCATGGACGGAGAGGCTGGCGGGCGAGCTGCGGGTCTGGGCCGTGCCATGGGCATCATGACGGGCGCATCATGGGGCTTCAGCCAGAGCTTGGCACACCTGCTGGCCCCACGCTTGGCGCCCGGTTCATCGCTGCTGCTGCTGGTGCGCTTGGCGCCCGCACTGGAGCAGCTGGAGGGTGAGCTGTGCGCCGCCTGCCCGGCGCTTTGCATGCGCAGCCAGCCTGCCGGCCTGGCCTCAGGCGATGGGCCTCAGCGCATGGTGCACGCCGCCTGGGAGCTCCGCGGGGACAGGCCGATGGAGCAGCTGCTGCTCGTCAACAACGCTGGTGAGCGGGCGGTGCCGAGACGGGATCCTGAGTGCGTGCAGAGTGCATTCCTCCTCCAGGTCCGGAGGCAGCTGCAGGACTGGCTTGCAGGGTAATTATATTTTTCAAAATATAGTCCGGCCCCCCACAAGGTCTTAGGGACAATGGACCGGCCCCCTGATGAAAAAGTTTGCTGACCCCTGGTCTGGTGTATTGTTTACATATTGACTTGGGTGAATAGCATCTCGCATAGGAGGTCTTCCAATGCTACCATGATTATCTATAGGAAATGATTTCCTGGACTCATGTGAGGAATCCCTGAAAAGCTTCTGAGAAAACCCAGGATTCCGCAGCACACAGGATATTTCTTACCATTGCCTAAGAGTATAATTTGTAACTTGCCAGGTTGGTGGTTCTGCCTCATGCCATATAGATTGACACACATCCGTTCCCTTGCTGAGTGGAAACTGATGTTCTAATTCTTAACAGCTTCAGGATGTGAGGTAAATCACTGGTGCACTTCCTCTCTTGTTCAGAGAATGACTTGGTCAAATCCTATAACCCCCCCCCCCCCGTGATCCTTGGATGAAGGGTGGTATATAAATTTTATAAACAAAATAAATAAATACCTGCAACTCTCTGCCCCATAGATGAGGGTGGAAAATTCAATTTTGTTTGCATCTTTATGAGCAATGATCTAATTCACGTTTTTTCCCCAACCAACATACAAACCAAAAGGTTTCTGGGTTTTGCGATGCCAAAAACAACAGGTACAAACATTCCTATATTAGGGGGAATTGTGCATAAAAATGCATATATTTGTGAAAATAGCATACAGAAATGCATCCTATTAAGGGGAACTGCTTGCCAAAGTGTGTATATGAGTCAAGAGTGCAAAGAAAATCTGTTGATGAAGAGAAATTTGCAACAAAGTGCTGGTGAATTTTCTTGGTTTCCTTAAAAAAAAATTGCCAGGGAAATATGGAGAGCTGAATTTAAGGCTGAGAGAAACAGAATCAACCATCCCTACCCATGACTTCCTGGTTCCCTTGCCCTTCATAGTGGAACTTGACAAGCTCCACCCCTTGAGTGACATCAGACACTATGGCTCCACCCATTACAGGTTAACCCAAGTCGCAAAGGGTGTTAGCATCAAATGGGGACTTGGATGACAATTCAACCTTCTGCCTCATCTTGAAAGCTGGCCTCCATCTCTCTCTCTCTATCTGCTGCATCACGTACCACAGAAATATTCCTATGAGAAGCTTCTCACTAATCAGGCTGTTAAATTAAACTGCTCTAAATTTATTTTATGTGATGCATAAAGTTCACAGGCAGAGGCACCCAGAGTAGTATCGCTGACCTTTCCCAGTGAGTCCTGCACCATCTCAGCTTCTCCTTTCCTACCAATTGGCTGAGAACCACTCTTTCCTCCGACAGCTATTCCCTCTCTGCCTCTCCCAGACCTGAAGGATTTATTTTGATGAGTCCCTCACCCACATAATGACTTTAAAATTCCTGAGGTCCATACCTTCGAACGTAGCTGGGAATTCAAGGTAATGCCAATTAACAAGGCAGGGCTCAGAAGCACGGATGGAATTAGCTGTCCCTTCTCCATGGAATACCGTCATAAGTGGATGTGAGATTCTTGACAGCTTCGGAGCTCAACCTCTTAAATCTTCACATTCTGTGCATACATGCAAGCTCAAAGCATCAGGTGACGAAATTTATTTGTTGCATTTTGTATCCCATTCTTCTTCCGTGACAGAACTCAAGGCGATCTGCAACAGGGCCCCCAGGCCCCCTGTTATCCAAGATCTGCAAAACTCCAGCAGTGCTGCCATTATCAGGTAAAGGTAAAGGGACCCCTGACCATTAGGTCCAGCCGCGGGCAACTCTGGGGTTGCAGCGCTCATCTCGCTTTATTGGCCGAGGGAGCCGGTGTACAGCAAAGTGCACGGAAATGCCGTTTACCTTCCCACCGGAGCGGTACCTATTTATCTACTTGCACTTTGACGTGCTTTGACTGCTAGGTTGGTAGGAGCTGGGACTGAGCAACCGGAGCTCACCCTGTCATGAGGAGTCGAACCGCCAACCTTCTGATCAGCAAGCCCTAGGCCTGAAGCGTATGTAACCTGAGGTACCACTGTAGCTGGAAAAAGATGGTGGAGTGGGATGCTCTTGGGCTTGGATCCTGTTCACTGGTTTCCCCCAGACATCTGTTAGGCCACTGTGAGACAAGATGCTGGACTAGATGGGCCATTGGTCTGATCTGGGAGGCTCTTCTTATGCAATGGAAAACTCACTGCCAAGGGGTTCTGTGTTCCAGTTCTCCTCCAGTTGACAAAGTAGCATGCGGTCAGTCCTGACCTCCACATTTCCTAATCCATTTACGGCTGTGTGTAGATCTGAACCCTGATTAACCCCCAAAAAATGGCACATCTAAAAACTGCGGGCCTCGCTGGCTCCAACTCTGCTCTTTATATGTGTGTGTTCAGGATATATTCTTTTTTTTAAAAAAAAAAAAGGATGACTGAGTAAGGGATTATTTGGAAGCTGGAAGCTGCACATTGAATTTCTGGCAACCCTCATCCTTGTTCTCGCTGTAGTTCCTAATTGACTGAATGAAGCCTTTTCAACAAAGGTGTGAATGTCAGTCCCTCAGTGGCTCGGCTGTGGCCTACAAACAGCCCATTGCTAAGCAACACTTGGCAACATCCGCACTGGGGGCTGAATAGCTTCCCCCGCCGATGCGGAGCAGAAGCCTTTGCCGATCTCCCTCCCTGGCACTGGTGGGCTTGAAAACCATCACAGGAACTGTGTTGATTGAACTGTCAGGTGGTAAATGATTGACACAAAGCACAAGTGCTTCTTCTGTTAACGCTCTGGCATGCTGTCGTTGGACTACTTCCTGGGAAATGCCATCCAATTACGCCAGATGTACCACCGAGAGAAATGCCAACCTGTTTTGCGGGGTGCGGGGAAATAACTAGCGTAGCTCTTTGGTGCCTATTGAGATATGTAGCGGCTCTGTCCAGCGTTCTGTGCATCCAGAGAGAATGGATGGAGACGGTTGTGTTGCTTACATGCCAGTTGCTGAAGTCAAACCGCTGCATTAGCAACACCGGAGTGATCTCTCTGGGGTGCAAGCCTGGTATCAGGTGTGCGTGCAGGAACCAGGCCCTGTGACCAATAGGACTCTGCAGGACTGGGGCCTTCCTAAGCTTGTTCTGAAGAAGCAAGGCACGGCCGCACAGGTGAGGCCGATTAGTAACTCACAGCACCTGGTGGCAAGAGCTGGGAAGGGTTATAAGGTCAGCATTTCCCTTCAGCTCTTTGCCACAGCAACACGCTTCCTGCCCTGCTGCGTTTGGCTTCTTGCTTCCTGATTCTTGATCCTCGGACCCTTGACTTCTTGACTCCTTGCTTCTTGATCCTCGGACTCCTGACTTTGTGACTCCTTGCTTCCTGACCCTCGGCTTCCTGAATCCTGGTTTCTGGACCCCCGTTCCTGCTCCCACCCCACCATCTTGCCCCCAGTCCTGACGTCCCCTGCCAGGACTTCAATCGCCCGTGAACTGGACTGTGATACCTGGGCAGTGTGTATGGAGGTCCTGGACTGCTCAGACACAAAACCCC
This sequence comes from Podarcis filfolensis, assembly GCF_964270895.1. Taxonomy (NCBI): domain Eukaryota; kingdom Metazoa; phylum Chordata; class Lepidosauria; order Squamata; family Lacertidae; genus Podarcis; species Podarcis filfolensis. Next base: position 113,096,627 of record NC_139606.1, read on the forward strand.
CCTCTCAGCCTCATTGATGTGGTCCAAAGGAGAACAGAGCAATTTGCTTGGCACTATGCCAACAAAGGTCCGTATAGTAAAAGCTATGGTTTTCCCAGTATGATGTATAGAAGTGAGAGCTGGACCATAAAAAAGGCTGATCGCCGAAGAATTGATGCTTTTGAATTATGGTGCTGGAGGAGACTCTTGAGAGTCCCATGGACTGCAAAAAGATCAAACCTCTCCATTCTTAAGGAAATCAGCCCTGAGTGCTCACTGGAAGGACAGATCATGAAGCTGAGGCTCCAATACTTTGGCCACCTCATGAGAAGAGAAGACTCCCTGGAAAAGACCCTGATGTTGGGAAAGATGGCGGGCACAAGGAGAAGGGGATGACAGAGGATGAGATGGTTGGATAGTGTTCTCAAAGCTACCAGCAGGAGTTTGACCAAACTGCGGGAGGCAGTGGAAGACAGAAGTGCCTGGTGTGCTCTGGTCCATGGGGTCATGAAGAAGAAGAAGAAGAAGAAGAAGAAGAAGAAGAAGAAGAAGAAGAAGAAGAAGAAGAAGGGAAGGGGAGGAGGAGGAGGAGGAGGAGGAGGAGGAGGAGGAGGAGGAGGAGGAGGAGGAGGAGGAGGAGGAGTTTGGATTTGATATCCCGCCTTTCACTCCCTTTAAGGAGTCTCAAAGCGGCTAGCATTCTCCTTTCCCTTCCTCCCCCACAACAAACACTCTGTGAGGTGAGTGGGGCTGAGAGACTTCAAAGAAGTGTGACTGGCCCAAGGTCACCCAGCAGCTGCATGTAGAGGAGCAGAGACGCGAACCCGGTTCCCCAGATTACGAGTCTATCGCTCTTAACCACTACACTACACTGGCTCTCAAACTGTGAGTCAGACACGACTAAACGACTAAACAACAACAACATCTTGGCTGCAGGAGTTGCCGGAAGGAGGCGTACAAGGCACCACCCACCCATCTTAGGGACTCCATTCCAGATTTGTGCAGAGTTTACTCCTTAAAGGTAAAGGTAAAGGTACCCCTGCCCGTACGGGCCAGTCATGTCCGACTCTAGGGTTGTGCGCCCATCTCACTTAAGAGGCCGGGGGCCAGCGCTGTCCGGAGACACTTCCGGGTCACGTGGCCAGCGTGACGAAGCTGCTCTGGCGAGCCAGCACCAGCGCAGCACACAGAAACGTCGTTTACCTTACCAGAAAGGCGGTACCTATTTATCTACTTGCACTCAAGAGTGCTTTCGAACTGCTACGTGGGCAGGAGCTGGGACCGAAAGACGGGAGCTCACTCCGCCGTGGGGATTCGAACCGCCGACCATGCGATCGGCAAGTCCTAGGCACTGAGGTTTTACCCACAGCGCCACCCGCCACCTTTCTTCTCCCGAAGATGTCCCACAAGGCAGCAGAGGTACAGAATCAGAGTTGCCCTTCTCCTAGATAGGGCCACCTTCCCAGGTGGATGAGCCCCACCTGCCCCTCAATTCCCTCTAGATCAGCCTTTCTCAACCTGTGGGTCCCCAGATGTTGTTGAACTACAACTCCCATCACCCCTTGCTAGCAAGGCCAGAGCTCAGGGATGATGGGAGTTGTAGTCCAACAACATCTGGGGACCCACAGGTTGAGAACCGCTGCTCTAAAGCATGTGCAAAAGCTACCTTCTGGACCGCTAGACCCACTATTGCTCTTGTCCACTTAAGCCCGCCTTTGCATGCAACTCACCAAGCGTTTGAGACCCATCAGCTCCCCTCACCTGGATTAGCCGACCAGTCAAAGCCATTCCTGAGATTGTGGCCACTGTCACATGCTGATAGCTCCTAGGAGCCACAGGTGAGATCTCCATGCATGGTGGGGACCAAAGGTGGACAAACCACCCCAGAAGCAGCATAACATGTCCCCAATCAGAGGTACACTACCCTCTCCTAGTTCTCCATTCACCCAATATGCTAATGGTTGAGTTAGTTAGTTCTCAGTAATCTGGGTGTGCAAACAGCTTTTTAGGTGCAATTGGTATTTATAGGAGAAGTACCAGCCCAGGGCTTCTCATGGACTGCAGGCAGCTGCCGGATACAGAGTCAGGTCCCAGGTCCATCCAGCTCTGACTGGCAGCTGCTCTCCCTCTCCTAGCCCTACTTGGAGATACTAGGGATTAAATCTGGGACCTCCTGTAAGCATGTCTATATAAGAACAAAAGAACCCCGCTAGATCAGGCCCAAGACCCCCATCCTGCTCTCACAGTGGCCTGGGTACGTGGGTGGCGCTGTGGTCTAAACCACTGGGCCTCTTGGGCTTGCCTATCAGAAGGTCAGCGGTTCAAATCCCCATGATGGAGTGAGCTCCCATTGCCCTATCCTAGCTTCTGCCAACTTAGCAGTTCAAAAGCACGCCAGTGCAAGTAGATAAATAGGTACCACTGCAGTGGGACGTAAACGGCGTTTCACTGCGCTCTGGTTTCTGTTGCGCCAGAAGCGGTTTTGTCATGCTGGCCACATGACCCGGAAAGCTGTCTGTGGACAAACGCCGGATCCCTCGGCCTGAAAGTGAGATGAGTGCCGCAACCCCATAGTCATCTTTGTGGCCAAGTAGACAGCCTTGGAAAGCCCAGGACCTGAGCGAGTGCAACAGAACTCTTCCTCATGAGATTCCCCAAAACTGGTACTCAGAGGCACGTTGCCTCTGACCGTGGAGGTTGAGGATAACCACAGTGCATAGTAAGCCCAGATATTGTTGTCCTCCATGAATTTGTCATTGACATTCATAGATGCAACAGTCCAGGAAGTTGGCTTACACTGAGTGAGGGTCTTGGTCCATCTACTTTTTATTTTATTTTTTTACCATCTGGGATTTCAGACTCAAATCCCTTCCTAGCCCTCCCTGAAGATGGCACCCTCCCCCTCCTCTTCTGCTGAGGAAATCTCTGTTATCACAAGTAGAGAGAGATACAGGAAACTAGAGGTGCACCCATGTTGGACGAAGCGTGAATTCTGAGTCTAAGCGACCCACTCTGGGGATATTTGGGCAGCTTCCCAATCAAAGCAGTCTGGCTCTAAAAGCATTGGAGCTGCCTCTCAGCTTCTGAGGGTGCAGTAGTGGACTTTGGGACCTCAAATTTCAGCAGTGTGATGCTAAAATTTGGTGCCTCCTGCCTCTTGCACTCCATTCTACAGCATTTTGGGGGCATCCCCTGCAGTATGGAGTCCAGTGCGTTCCCACTGGCTGCGTTACCTTAAAGCCAACTATGGAGAACAGCTTTTAAAAAACTGTTCTTACACCCAGTTTGATACACTTTTGGACCTCCCAGAGGCTCCACAAGCTCTCCAGAAATGGAGAATACCTGGGAGGGAAACGTAGCTCTGTTGCTAACGATTGCAGCATCCAATCAGGGAATAACTTTCTCACAAACTCCCTAAGTGGCACCAATAACCTTTCCTGCTCTCAGCCTCATTCTTTCATCTGTATTATGGGCATAATAATGCTGACCTACCTTGCAATAGCGTTTCAAGGATAGTGACAGGATTATTGCGGCATTCATTTGAAAGATTTGTTCAAAGCACTTATTCAAAGAGCTCTAAGCAGTGCACAGGTAGAACTACAGATAAAACACTGCTAAAACCAAAATTTGAGACCATTAAGAAAACAACGCATATAACACTGGTCCTGAGAGATCTGCATTGGCTCCCAGTACATTTCCGGGCACAATTCAAAGTGTTGGTGCTGGCATTTAAAGCCCTAAATGGCCTCGGTCCTGTATACCTGAAGGAGCATCTCCACCCCCATCGTTCAGCCCGGACACTGAGATCCAGCGCCAAGGGCCTTCTGGCGGTTCCCTCATTGCGAGAAGTGAGGATACAGGGAACCAGGCAGAGGGCCTTCTCGGTAGTGGCGCCCGCCCTGTGGAACGCCCTCCCATCAGATGTCAAGGCAATAAGCAACTATTTTACTTTTTAAAAGACATCTGAAGGCAGCCCTGTTTAGGAAAGTTTTTAATATTTAACACTGTATTGTTTTTAACACTTGATTGGGAGCCGCCAGAGTGGCTGGGGAAACTCAGTCAGATGGGTGGGGTATAAATAATAAATTATTATTATTATTATTATTATTATTATTATTATTATTATACCATCATTATCAACATACAGTTAAAACCAGTATGTGAACAGTCTGTAGCGGACAGTACATGCTGCTGAATTGCTTTGTGGCTATTGTTCACCAGCTGCCTTAAATTATTGTAATTGTAATTATTTATTGCACTTATGACCCACCATTCATCCGAGGAGCTCAAGGCGATGTAAACCATTCTCGTCCTTCCCATTTTATCCTCACAACAGTCCTGTGAGGTAGATTAGGCTGAGAGTGAGTGATTGGCCCAAATCGCCTGACTGAGTGGGGATTCAAACCCTGGTCTCCCAATAATTAGCCTCCTTAACCCCCCCAGGATTGTGGGGGGGGACGGCCCTTGCCTGCTGTGCCCTATACCACCCCCGAATTTGTGCGGGTGGGGGCACTAGGCACAAAGCCCTCCTGTGGGATTCTGGCACTCCTGGACGCCGTCCCTGATTCGCGCCGCTAGTTGCAAGCATCTTCAAAAGAAACAATTTGGACGAGATAAATTGCACATGCTTCAAGGAAAAATGGGAGTAAAGACTGCTGACAGAAGAGATCTCTGATAACAAGACAAGAATAAAATATGAGAAGATACGTCAAGATACGGTATGACTGAGGGGGGAGGGGGGAAAAATCTGCCTTCCTTTTTCTTATGTGATTTAACAAGAATCCCCTCCCCTAATGAGTCAGAAACTAAGGACTTAAGCTGTGGATTTAAGGCTGTGTGGAGATAAACTTTCGAACCAAAGCAATGTTTCAAGATGAAGCTGGAAAGCTAAGAGTTTTGGAATGACGCAGTTTAAAATGCCGTTGCCATTTTGGCAGGCATTGTTGGAGCTCTTGGGTCTGGGAGGAGAAAGAGAGAAATAGAGTTGTTTACATATCGTGGATCAACTTCTCGGTGGGACTTAAGAGCGACAAATGCCAAATTTATGATGGAAAGAGCGATGTTATCTACGAAGGAGATATATGGAAACCATCTGGACTTAGTGGAGGAACGGGAAATCCACACAGGATTATTATTTTGCTTATCGGCTTAAGGAGACTAACAGAAGAGATCGTAAAGGAAAAATAGAAATTATATGAACAAGATATGATGTGGAAACACCAAGATAAGACTGGATAGAATTATGAACTTTGTTTGGACTGATTGGGACTGATTTGGACATTAACGCAGTAATAAGAAGATGATCTGAATCCCCCTTTGGATCTTGAAGTATGGGTTCCCCCAACAAAATTTAAAAATTTGGCTTTGTAATTTGGAATTTATGTGATGTGATTTAATTTGATGTGATTGGCCAGTTAATAAAAATTATTAAAAAAAACAACAACAACCCTGGTCTCCCAAGCCCTAGTCCAACACTCTAACCACCACACCATACTGGATCTCTTAATGTGCAGTGGCGCAGACCACCACCCCTTCTATCCTTGTGTGGGATCCAAATGCAGACATGATACAGAGGAACAGACTCCAACCACAGCTTTCTTCTGCAAAATTCTGTTCTCTCTTCTCCTCCCCTGGTTTCATCAGCGAGCGAGAGTCCTATTTAAACTGACCTAGTAGTGATAGAGAGATCTGTTGCTTTATCTCTTACACCGCATGAAAAAGGGGGGGGGGGAATTAAAACTCATTCCACTCAATCTAATCAGCATGAATGAATAAATGCTTTCTAATCAGGCACCTTTAACCACTATCTCTGACATCTGGGTCCAGCAGCAAGCCATAAGAACTGCCTGAAATTGGAGATTTATTTCCATATCCTGTGCAGAACAAACCTGGTGCTTTTGTTCCTGTTTGCAGACAAAAGAACCATCGCGACCACTCGGCTTGCCTTTTCTCCCCTTCAGCCCCCAACAGAGCCAAAAAGCAGCCTTGGGGATTCAGTTTTGCTACCGCTGGTGGAATAAAGATAATTTCAGCAAGGAAGCTGGAGGTAGCTCAGCACTGTAACTCATCTGCTGTGCATGCAGACAGTCCTGGGTTCAAATCCTGGCATCTCCAGGCAGAGCTGGGAGAAAGCAACCAAGGTTTCCCAAAGGCATGTTTGCTGGTTGTTCAAACACTCCTATCTTTCTCTCTTTGTGTGACTTATTCTGCTTCTGCTACCCACAGGGAAGGACAAATTGTTTTGCAGAACCCCAAAGGCCAGTCTTCCTCCACTCTCTGAAATTTAACTAGGCCTTGACCATTGGCCACTAATGCAATTTATCAATGCAATCATAAGGTCTAGAAACTTTAAAAATAGCTCAGCTGGTTAGAGCTTGGTGCTGATAACGTCAAGGTTGCAGGTTTGACAGCTGCAAATTCCTACATTTGATCCTGAAAGTGCTGAATTCTGCACCAGAGAACAAAGTATACCCGAAGGAGCATCTCCACCCCCATCGTTCAGCCCGGACACTGAGGTTCAGCTCTGAGGACCTCCTGGCTGTTCCCTCATTGCAAGAAGTGAGGTTACAGGGAACCAGGCAGAGGGCCTTCTCGGTAGTGGCGCCCGCCCTGTGGAACGCCCTCTCATCAGATATCAAGGAAATAAACAACTACAGTGGTACCTCAGGTTAAGTACTTAATTCGTTCCGGAGGTCCGTACTTAACCTGAAATTGTTCTTAACCTGAAGCACCACTTTAGCTAATGGGGCCTCCTGCTGCCGCCGCGCCGCCGTAGCACAATTTCTGTTCTCATCCTGAAGCAAAGATCTTAACCTGAAGCACTATTTCTGGGTTAGCGGAGTGTGTAACCTGAAGCGTATGTAACCCGAGGTACCGCTGTATCTGACTTTTAGAAGACATCTGAAGGCAGCCCTGTTTAGGGAAGTTTTTAATGTTTGATGTTTTGTTGTGCTTTTAATTCTGTTGGGAGCTGCCCAGAGTGGCTGGGGAAGCCCAGCCAGATGGGTGGGGTAGAAACAATAAATTATTATTATTATTATTATTATTATCATCATCATCATCATCATCATCATCATCATCATCATCATTGTATTGGAGAGTTGGAAGGGACCACAATGAGTCATCTAGGAATCTTTTGCCCAGTGTGGGGCTCCCCTGAGATCAAGAATCTCACGCTCGACCCACGGAGCTATCCAAGATTAGAAGGATGCCGGCACAATAACACGGGGAGAACCCCTATGTTATTTTTTTTCTTCATGCAGATAACAATGCATGTTAATAAAATTCCGGCGGTCCTGGAAACTTCAGGGTTTTATTGAAGGCCCAACTTTAATTCAGTCCTTTCTCCAGCACCAACTTTTTTTTTTCATCCCATTATGTCAAGAAATGTATTATCCCTCCATTTATGTCTGTCAGAACTATTCCCGCCGGGCCCATAGACTACAGGCTCCTGTACTTGAAATTTCCCGACTACATCTCTCTATCAAGAGTTGCAGTTTTCAGCGAGCGTCTCTGGTGACTTTTGACAATGTTTTACAGAGAACCAGAGCAGGAAACTGAGGAGCTGAAGGAATTCTTCCGTCCCATCGATGAATATGTAATAGGCCTTTTTTTCCGCCATTCAGCATTCCAAAAAAACCGTAAGGTTCATTAAGTCTCTCAAAGACGGGAGCTGGTCTGTCGCTTCTGAATGAAGCCGTCTTTGGGACGGTGCTGGCAAATGACACGTTGAGGTAGAAAATATTAATATCCCGCATTAAGGAATAAATTTGTTTAAATGCCCCTCGCGTGGGAGGGCGGGGAGACAACCGTGAATCGTCTCCTAACTTTATATGTAAATTGTCTTTTGCTTATATGCATAAGAATGCTCTTTTGCTATTCAATTCCTCCGTATTAGCGAGCAGGAGTGTAACTAATATATAAAATAAAGTCATTCTCTTTAATGAGAATGCTAAATATTTTAAGGAAATACACGGCTGTGAAATATTGTCAAGGGCATTTTTATACTTAAGTTTAAGAACACTTATGACTTAACCGCTGAATTATTTAGCACACTCAGCCTTGAAGTTCTATTTATGTACGGGGTTTAATGTTCATATGCTTTTTGGTGGCTTTCCCCGTGCTAAGGATTTAGGACCTTTGATTTTCTGTTTATAAAATTTACATTTTTAATCTCTTATTTCTGTGCATTTGCCTCCGTTCGCTCCTACGGGGCAAAATATAGTGCAGGGAGAAGACTGGGGAAGGAAGTTTTTTTTTCCTTCTTTTTCTGAGAAGAGGAAAAGGAAATAAAAAAGGCTGGCATCTGAAACTGGAAAAAGAAAAGGGTTTTTAAATAGGCCGCCGGACAGATTTTAAGGAACGAACAGGGAGGAGGGAGATGAAGCCCTGTAAACACAAACAACCTCCATGGCTTGAAATCAAGACAATTGCATCGTAGGTTTATGAGGATGTTCTCAGGGGGAGCAGGTGTGATAGGGTTAAGAAATGTCTTTAAGATACATTGATTCTGCCCCAATACAACCACATGGAGCTGTTGAAATGCAAGTAAAGGGGGAAAAGGGACCCCTGACCATTAGGTCCAGTCGCGGACAACTCTGGGGTTGCGGCGCTCATCTCGCTTTATTGGCCGAGGGAGCCAGCGTACAGCTTCCGGGTCATGTGGCCAGCATGACTAAGCCGCTTCTGGCGAACCAGAGCAGCGCACGGAAACACCGTTTACCTTCCCACTGGAGCAGTACCTATTTATCTACTTGCACTTTGACGTGCTTTTGAACTGCTTGGTTGGCAGGAGCAGGGACCAAGCTACGGGAGCTCACCCCATTGTGGGGATTCAAACCGCCGACCTTCTGATCGGCAAGTCCTAGGCTCTGTGGTTTAACCCACAGCACCACCCATGTCCCCTGTTGAAATGCCAAGGCCACCCCAAATGGGAACATCTTTCATCAATGGGTTGCGCCCTGGTTTGGCCTTTGATTCTGATATAATAATGATAAATAATAATAATAATAATAATAATTTATTATTTATACCCTGCCCATCTGGCTTGGTTTCCCCAGCCACTCTGGGCAGCTTCCAACAGAACACTAAAATACAATAACCTATTAAACATTAAAAGCTTCCCTAAACAGGGCTGCCTTCAGATGTCTTCTAAAAGTCTGGTGGTTGTTGTTCTCTTTGACATGTGGTGGGAGGGTGTTCCACAGGGCAGGTGCCACTACCGAGAAGGCCCTCTGCCTGGTTCTCTGTAACTTGGCTTCTCGTAGCGAGGGAACTGCCAGAAGGCCCTCGGCGCTGGACCTCAGTGTCCAGGCAGAATGATGGAAGTGAAGACTAAAACATTATATGCTCTAACATCGTTTTAATAACTGTCTGTGCATTGCATGACCATTTGACAACCATTTTTTACATCTGCGGCCAGGTAGCTACCCGGGTAGGCACCTATCTAGCCACAAGGTGCTATCAGCTAGGGCCCTTTGGGGGTCTATGCTATAAGAACCCACAGCCGTGTAGGATCCTCATGGGATATTTGGGTCCCCATCTCTTTAACCCAACTGCTATTGCACTTCCCGCCACCTCAATCCACAATAATGAATGCCATTATTTATTATGTATTCCCAGTATAGGAGCTACTGTAATCCCAAGCAATAAACCCAAGCATGTCTGAATATATACATTCATACCTGTTCAAAATGCACTTGGGGTCAACGACCGAAAAACGGGTAGAGGCAAGGGATGAAACTGCTCAAAGCCAACCTTGCCCTCTTTGTTACTGTTGTTTTCTATTGCAATAATACTTCATGACACAAGGCAGAGGTAACCTGACATCCCTCAAATACCGAGCAGTGGTGGAGCTCTCAAAAACCCTCGCCGATGTTTCCCGTCAGTGCAGCTTTACATCCATAAAAAGAATAATGAAAAATAGATGGCTTGGGCTCAAGAAAGTTGTCTGGATCTGATTGCAGGGGAAGTTAATATAGTAAATCCAGACTGGAGCAGGACCAAAAAGACCCTCCATCAAGGACCAAGAGGAGAGAAAGAAATATCCCTTTTCAATGGAAGAGATACAGCCCAATCTTACAAAATAGTAAGTTCTGCATCTCAGCCTAAAGCTCCATCAAAGACACAAATGCTAGGGCTGTTCTGAACTTCCAGTCCTGTTCAATTTCTCCACATTTTCAGGGGATCTCTTGAGGGGATCAAGCCCCCTCCAAAAATTAGGATGGGGTGTGGGCATTTGGGTGCAGGTGATAAATGCATATACAGTCATACCTCATGTTACATTTGCTTCAGGTTGAGCATTTTCAGGTTGTGTCCCGCGGCGACATAGAAGTACCGGAAAGGGTTACTTCCGGGTTTCACCGCTCGCGCATGTGCAGATGTGCAAAACGATGTCGTGTGCATGCCCAGAAGTGGCGAATCGCGACCCACGCATGCGCAGATGTGTGTTGCATTCCTTTCAGGTTGCAAACTGGCCTCCGGAACGGATCCCGTTCGCAACCAGAGGTACCACTGTACAGGTGGTGGATAATCCCATGATTTTTTCTCCTCCTCCCTCTTTTTCAATTCTTCCTCCCAACTTATACCTTTTTTGTTAATGGTTAAAAGCTATTGCAAAAGCACAGAAAACTCAGCACTCACCCCAAACTTTCAAAAGGGACTGGTCTGTTCCTGGGGAGGGAACTGCATGATAGCGTAGTGTTGCATGCAAAAAAAATGAAATGTCTAGAATCCTTCTGAGGTTTATTTCCAGTGGAGGTTGTGCACCTCTGGGCTGGTGTAGAGAATGCATGGCCCTTCAAACCATGGCAGACCTACATTTTTGGGTCCCTGAAGTTTGAACTGCTACGGGGGTCCCTTTTGAACCAGCAACAAGGGCCTGGATAACCACTGTTACCTTTTTCAATGGGGTTGTTTCATGACAGATCACCACGCCTTTACAAGATCTGTGCTTGTTGTTGTTGTTTAGTCGTGTAGTCGTGTCCGACTCTTTGTGACCCCATGGACCAGAGCATGCCAGGCACTTCTGTCTTCCACTGCCTCCCGCAGTTTAGTCAAACTCATGCTGGTAGCTTCGGGAACACTATCCAACCATCTCATCCTCTGTCGTCCCCTTCTCCTTGTGCCCTCCATCTTTCCCAACATCAGGGTCTTTTCCAGGGAGTCTTCTCTTCTCATGAGGTGGCCAAAGTATTGTAGCCTCAGCTTCAGGATCTGTCCTTCCAGTGAGCACTCAGGGCTGATTTCCTTAAGAATGGATAGGTGTGATCTTCTTGCAGTCCATGGGACTCTCAAGAGTCTCCTCCAGCACCATAATTCAAAAGCATCAATTCTTCGGTGATCAGCCTTCTTTATGGTCCAGCTTTCACTTCCATTCATCACTACTGGGAAAACCATAGCTTTAACTATACGGACCTTTGTTGGCAAGGTGATGTCTCTGCTTTTTAAGATGCTGTCTAGGTTTGTCATTGCAAGATCTGTGCTACTGACTCTCAAACTTTTGGATTGTTGAAATGCATGCAACCAAAAAGTAATCAATTTGAGTCATGAGACTCAAACTGGGCCTTCTTGACCCAAACATTTTAAGCAGTGTGGACGAAAGTTGCTTCTGGGGGCCCCTTGTAGAATTAGGGACCCTGAAGATTAAGCTTCATTAGTTTTATGGAATATCTGCCATTGCCTCTAGATGTTGAACTCCCAACTCCCATCAGCCCCGGCTAACATGGCCACGGGCCAGGGATGTTGCAAGTTGCAATATCTGGAAGGCCAAAGAGTAGCTGCTCCTATACACTGAAACGTTTTGAGTTGAAAATATTGCAGTTTAGAACAAACCATTTGGAGAAGGGTCATAGCGCACTGGTAGGTCATCTGCTTTGCATCCAAAAGTTCTCTGGGTTCAATCTTGGCATTGTCAGATAAGACTACCTGAAAAGCCAGAGAGTGACCACTGTCCAATGTAGACAAGACTGGGCCAAATGGACCAATTGTCTGACTCGGTATAAGGCAGCATCTTATGTTCCTAATGCATGGTGGTACTTGCTAAGCCAAGCTTCAACCAGTATGTATATGTATATGTATATGTATATGTATATGTATATGTATATGTATATGTATGTGTGTGTGTGTGTGTGTACGTGTACGTGTACGTGTATGTGTATGTATGTATGTATATTGTATATGTGTATGTATATGTGTATGTGTATGTGTATGTATGTATGTATATTGTATATGTATATGTGTATGTGTATGTTTATGTGTATGTATGTATGTATATTGTATATGTGTATGTGTATGTATGTATGTATATTGTATATGTATATGTATATATGTATGTGTGTGTGTATGTGTATGTGTATGTGTATGTATGTGTATTGTATATTGTATATTGTATATTGTATATTGTATATTGTATATTGTATATTTTGTGTGTGTGTGTGTGTGTGTGTGTGTGTGTGTTGAACATTCTAGCTCTCATGTCTGCTTGAAAGTGTTCAGGGATTTCCAGGAGTTGGGACAGGATTCCAGAGTCCTATATAGCTTTATGTCATTCACTATAATTAGAAAAAAAGAGAGAATTATGCAAAACAGGAAAAATACAGTTTCATGCAAAACTGGGAAAAAACATAGGAAAAATACAATTTTTTTCATGCAATTGAAAAATATGCATATTTTCTACATTTGCCTCATTTATGCAAGTTGCAAAGAATGCAGTTTTTTTGTGCTGCAGAATTTGCACTGTCCAGGTGCAGGATATTATTATTTTAGCAGGGTGTACACAAAGCCTGGGCTGCAGCCAACATCATTTCACCTAGGTGATATTATTCAACCTAGTTAAGGGAAAGTATTTATGATGAACGCTGGTGTTCAGTCATTGACTTCAGCAGGGAGCCAACTTGCTTAATTCCAATTTCCTGCACTGGGTTAAGGATGTTGGCCTGTTAGATGAGAAAAGTTGGATTAGATGCTTCCTCCTCCAGAGAATTAGGGTTAAGCGCAGAAACCACCAGTCTGCTTAGGGTTTCCTCCCAGTGTTTGCCAAGCTGAGGATTCTGCAGTAGAGGTCACCGAAAGGTTAAGCAAAGGGGTAATTCAGTGGAATAGTTTTATGCTCAGGAGAGAAAGGATTCCCAAGAAGTAATCTTGGGGGACCACTCCGGTAGAGTCTCTCGCCAGCGACCTTGACGGAAACAGAAGGTGTATAAAATCAACCATGTCAAATGAGAGCGAGAACTTTTCCCAAGGGACACGCCGAGCTCTAATCTTGCAAAGCACATCTCAGAGGATCAAACCCTCGTTGACTACATATTGCTCAGCTGGGATTAGCCCACAATTACGTCCCAACGAAGGATGTTTGTCTTCCTGTCCACAAGGGCATTCCTGTGCGTTGCGGGAAGCCACAGAATAATACAAGACGCGGTGAACGGTGGAGATGATTGAGACAAGATACACAACCATCAAATGTTGTGTAAAAGAACAGCTGCTGTAGCAAAAAGAGTGCAGCCTAGACGGACCAATAGGCTGAAAGCTACTCCAATGCTGACGGTCTGGTGAGTTTCGCACTTGTGTGGCCCAAGCACCCACTTCCCCTCATGCCCGACTCCTGGATAAAACAGACTGGACAATATTGTTTTGGGTCAAATCAGGCCAAAATAATAATAATAATTTATTATTTCTACCCCGTCCATCTGGCTGGGCTTCCCCAGCCACTCTGGGCGGCTTCCCAAAAAATATTAAAATACCGTAATACATCAAACATTAAAAGCTTTAAAACATTAAAACATACATCAAACATTAAAAGCATTTAAAACAGATTGCAGGCGTAGAACTGTGTGAGCGGGTGGAAACTGGCCCGATTTAAACATCCAAGAGGTGGACCGGAGTGAAGACTGCAAGCTCAGTGCAGTCCACCCCAGGGGGTGGAGCCAGCCAAGCATCCTGCCCACGATTGGCCAATTTGTGGACAGGCTGCAACCAACCTCCCCAGACCATTTTGGTGTCATGCCGGCCAGGAAAGGAACCCAGAGACACAGCCCCTCTCCAGATCATGTCAGAATAGGGGGCACCATCCTGCAATGCTGCCTAACCAATTAAGGTAAACGGACTTTTCAATGTGACCCAAGTCTTTAGAGTTGCAGCAGTGTTGTGGAATTGGGTGAGTGACCAAACACCAAGCACCTTGGCAAATATTGAAAACAGACCAGGGGTAATTCAGGATATATGCCAGGATGAAGTGAGGATCTGTATACAAACTTATGCAAGCTTTTGAAGGCCACTCTTGACCTTCCTAGGGACGCAGGTGGCGCTGTGGGTTAAACCACAGAGCCTAGGACTTGCCAATCAGAAGGTCAGCAGTTTGAATCCCCACAACGAGGTGAGCTCCCATTGCTCGGTTCCAGCTCCTGCCAACCTAGCAGTTCGAAAGCACATCAAAGTGCAAGTAGATAAATAGGTACCGCTCCAGCAGGAAGGTAAACGGCATCTCCGTGCGCTGCTCTGGTTCGCCAGAAGCGGCTTATTCATGCTGGCCCCATGACCCGGAAGCTGTACGCCGGCTCCCTCGGCCAATAAAGCGAGATGAGCGCCGCAACCCCAGAGTTGGCCATGACTGGACCTAATGGTCAGGGGTCCCTTTGCCTTTGCCTTTACTTGACCCTCCTAGAGGACAGTAGGTAGCCACGTTGGTCTGACGCAGTCGAAATAAATTAAAAAATTTAAAAAAATTGTCCAGTAGCACCTTAGAGACCAACTAAGTTTGTTCTGGGTATAAGTTTTCGTGTGCATGCACACTGAAGTATCTGAAGAAGGTATCTGAAGAAGTGTCCATGCACACGAAAGCTTATACCCAGAACAAACTTAGTTGGTCTCTAAGGTGCTACTGGACAATTATTATTTTTTATTCCTCCTAGAGGAGTTTTCTTTACAGGAAAACCAGAAGCGTATGTTCCCTTCAGATTGCTAACTGACCAAAATAAAATAGCAAGCATAGATTGGAGGCAAGGGGGCGAGATTGGGGACCAAAAAATCAACCACCCTGGTGCGCATTTCAAAGCATAGACGTACTTGCGTGTTATTTCTTCAGCCTTCCTTTTCCTCATACGTTTTTTCCCTCTCCTTCAAGCATGGCTCTCGCAAAGCAGCATTTCCTGATTTATTTTATTTTATTTTCTCCCCCGAAATAATGTTTCCCGATAGGAAGTGGCCTTTTTCACGTCCACAAGCAGCCCAGGCAATCTGTCAGTCTTCCCCTGAACCTCTCGCTAGACAAAGGCCGAGCGTAGCAAGCGCCACAATAATGTCGACACAGAAATATTACAAAGTAAAGGCTTATAAAATAATAAAAATTTTACTTAGTTCAGATACCTCCCAGTGCCTTTGGCAAAACACCTTAAGCATTCCACATAAGGCGGGCATTGTCTTCATAAGATGGCACCTCATAAAATGGTATTAAATATCACCGACGGGGGCTTCATATTTCATCCGGCAGGGTTTAGGCTAGACATGTTCTATATCACACATTATTAGAATGACATCTGCTTTGCAAGTCCTGTACCCAGGAGCATACCTTGATAACTCATTTCAGCGCTCCTTCTCGGAGGGCTTCTGTGCCTTCATAATACCTAATATGTTTAACTCATTTTGAACAGAAGTCTAAAGCCTGTCCTGGCCCTCTGGCCAGAACTGTAGCTGTCAGGCAAAGGAGTCAGCTATCAAACATTACTCATTTATCATTAGCAGGGATGCAGCTGTACAAAGGAATCCAGCCACCACTGTGAAGAGCTGTCAACTCGTCCCTCTACAATGCTCGCCTCTCTCAATGGGGCGTTTTGCAGCGCGGAGGCAGGAACCGTTTCCCCTCCACAGAGGTTTCTGCAGCACTAAGGATATATGGGCAGTGTGCCTTTATTTCAGTGCTTTCGCAATGGGGCGCATCGCATGGTGTCTTCATTTTCAGACCACATCTGCACTATGCCTTTGAGTCAATGTTTTAGATATAATAATAATAATTGCTCGGTCCAGCTCCTGCCAAACTAGCAGTTCGAAAGCACACCAGCACAAGTAGATAAATAGGTACCACTCCGGTGGGAAGGTAAATGGCGTTTCCCTGTGCTCTGGTTTTGCCAGAAGCGGCTTAGTCATGCTGGCCACATGACCCAGAAAATCTGTCTCCAGACAAACGCCGGCATATTTTATTGATTTTACATATAATCACATTGCGTAACACCGTACCCTCTTGTTTTATCTCTTTGGGTCAACTGAGCCCAACGACGTCCCTCCCTCCCGTCTGATGGTTTACAAAATCAAACTTTACATCTTTACAATTCGCTTCGTTTCCTATCCTTGCTATATCATTACCTAAACTATTATATTACTCAACCTGAATAGGTAGCAATTTCATCTTACAAATCTTCAGATAACCCTGCTAATGATGTTAATTGCTGACAGTTGCCTTTCAAATGTAATATAATTTTGTTCCAGTCCTTTTGGAATGCTTGGTCTCACTGGTTCTTCATTCTTCCCGTCAGTTTCGCCAGTTCTGCAAAGTCCATCATTTTCATCTGCCACTCTTCTTTTTTTGGTAGCTCCTGTTGTTTCCATCTTTGGGCTAACAAAATTCTTGCCGCAGTTGTTGCATATAGAAACAATTTTTTTATCTTGTCTCTGTATCTCTCTACCCACTATACCTAATAAAAAGGCTTCTGGGTTTGTTTGTTTTTAACAAAAGTTTTTTTAAAAACCCAATGCATTGTTCTGCCATATATGTGTAAAGTACAAACTTTCAAAAGGCGATGCCCATGTACATTTCAGGACAAAAAAAGATGCTGCAAGCTCTTCTTCTAATCAAAGCAAAATTTAAGATTTCATTGCTAAAGTCTGAGCTTAGTACTTGGAAATCCCCCACATCACCCGATTTTCTGAATCTTTTCAAAGCCTGATATGAGCTTATATGTTCAGGGTAGCACAATTTTTGTTGATGTGCTTTAAAGATTTTTGGACGATGTGAACTTTCTATGGCATATATGTCACTTAAGTGAAAAGGACAAAATCAGTGATAGGGATGGAAAATAAAACTGTTGGCACCTTAATGTTGTCGTACACAGCTGCAGTGCAACTGCATTTGGAATAATAATAATAATAATAATAATAATAATAATAATACCCTGCCCATCTGGCTTTTCCCAGGCACTCCCCAGGCACTCCCCAGCTTCCAGCGCATATAAAAACATAATAAAATGTCAAACATTAAAAACTTCCCGATACAGGGCTGCCTTCAGATGTCTTCTGAAAGTTGTGTATATAGGATATAGTAGAGTTGGAAAAGCTTCAGAAAAGGGCAGCTGAAATGGTCGAGAAGATGGAGAAACTCTTGTGTGAAGGAAGGTTGTGGATCTTTAATTTAGGGGGGTTCTTTAATTTAGGGGGAAAGTGAATAAGGGGTGACATCTTAGAAAGTTTTTAAATAAATTTTAAAAACCATGCATTGTGTGATGGCCTGGGACTCAGGCTCAGACTTGGAGCCGGAGGAGTCTCAGTCCGCACCAGATGAGGGGATTACCTCATTGCCTCCAGCTGGGCCATCACTTACAGCTGCTCCACTACCGTTTGGGTCCGGGGAGGCTGAGGCGGCCCCTGGATCTAGTAACCCACCTATGTCTCCCGAGCTGCAGAGACTCAGGTCTGAGAGAAGGAGAGACCTGAGTACTCGCAGCAGGAGTGCTCGCCTTCGGGCGAAACAGTGAGGTGAGTCACCGGGGGATCAGGACCAGCCGTTAAGCCATCAGAGATAAAAGGCTGCCGGACCCCACCCCAGGTTGTGGGAGCAACATTGCTGCTTGCTGGAACCTGACTGTTACCCTGTGCCTGACCTAGCTGGTTTCCTGCCTTGGCCCTGTTGGACTGACTCCTCGTGGAATCCTTGCATCCGGGACCGGACCTGGACTGCGTGGCTCTGGTTAACCCCTGGGCCCAGCATACATTGGTTGGAGAAAATGACAGAGGAAAGTTTTCATCCCTCTCTGTAACACTGGAACTTCAGAGACGCTGAATGTTGAAAGATTCGGGACAGATAAAATAATTTCATCATGCAGCACATAGTTAAACTATGGGGCTTGCTCCCCCAAGGGGCAGCAATGGCCATGAACTTGGAGGGCTTTAAAAGAGGATCAGACAAATTCCTGGAGGAGAAGGCTAATGATGTCTACCAGCCATGATGGCTGTGCTCTACTTCTACAAATCGAGGCAGCAGTGCTTGTAAATACCAGTTGCTGAAAAGCAGAGGACAGGAGAATGGTCTTGTGTTCGAGTCCTGATGCAGGTTTCCCACAGGCATCTGATTAGCCGCTGTGAGAACAGGATGCTGGACTAGATCCAGCATTGGCCTGATCCAGCGGGCTTTTCTTATGTTCTTACGGTATTACGTTATCCATTTTTAAGAATCGCACTAATAAAGTTGTGCATTGTTTCTGTCTGTAGTCTGAAGAAGTTCCTAATTCTGAAATGTAAAGAATTTTGTGTCCTAGAGCCCCAGAGCTTGCTTCCTCTTTTTAATTATTGAACAAAAATTATATACTTCTTAGGTGTAAATACACGGGTTACAGATGCTTCGGGTTGTGTGATTTCCAGTTGCACACCGCGCCAAATCCAGAAGTACTGGAATGGGTTACTTCTGGGTTTCGGCGCTTGTGCATGCGCAGAAGCACTAAATTGCACTTTGCACATGCGCCAAAGTGCCAAATCGCAACCCACATGTGCACAGACGTGGCGCTGCAGGTTGTGGACGCTGTGGATTGCGAACGTGCTTCCTGCACGGATCACGTTTGCAACCCGAGTGTCCACTGTAATGCCTTTAAACCAGGCATCCCCAACCTTTGGCCCTCCAGATGTTTTGGACTACAATTCCCATCATCCCTGACCACTGGTCCTGTTAGCTAGGGACCATGGGAGTTGTAGGCCAAAACATCTGGAGGGGATACCTGATCTAAACAGCTGACAGGCTTTTTGCCCTGCTCTTTTAAGGGGCTGATCTACCTCACTTCCAATTCTCCTGCGTATATTTCAAGCAATTGCTAACAAATGGTTTCTCCCAGGCAGCCGAATTGGTGTCAGGATGATGGGGGTCGTGTGGGGGGAGTGACACATCTCAGAGGAAGGATGGGCCACAAATGTGATAGATAACCAACCAACAAATATAGCATGGGAAAACCGGTAGTCCACTTAAGAGCTCTCAAGTATGAATCCAAGATACTGTGCAGCCAATTTCAAAACAATGTAGTAACCACCTTTGATGTCCCTATTTGACCACTTTCTCTGTTCGTTCTGTTTCCTCTTAACCGCAGGGCCTTCCCTTTCTTGCTCGGCCCCGAAGTCTGCGCTTGGCCCATCTGTTTCCTCAGCCAGATGTTTCCCTCCATCACCAAACCTTCCCGAGTATCGTTGAGCCGCATAACTTCCACTTTTTTTCGGCATGTCCCCTCAGGACCTCCTTACTAGACGGCTGGAGACCACTGTGAGAAAGTGGCGTCTCCTTGACAAATGGCTATTGCCTGTCACTGGTCAAAATATGTTCTGTCCCTAGCTGTTTCCTCCATGCACACATAAACACAAAACCCCTTTTTGTTGTTTCTGTATTTCCACCCCCTGGACATAACGTTTGAAGAGATCTGAGGAGGCCTGATAAGGGTCAAACGTTATGGTCCTTCTTCCCATTTATTTATAGGCATATATACAGTCAACCACACCATAAAGTATCTCAACGGTGAACAGTCTTCTTTGGCGATCACTCGTAACCAAGTAAGATTGTCTTCCATAAACACGATTTTAACAGTGAGTCTGTAAGTGACTGTGGAGGCCAGTTCTGGATCCACATGTCCTTCCACAGTAGAGACATAGGTTTCTGGGCAGGAATTGATCATGGTGAGGGTTTGCTGAGCATGCCTTCCTCTTAGAGAGGAAGTGTGTGAGAGCCAGTGTGGTGTAGTGGTTAAGAGCGGTAGTCTCGTAATCTGGGGAACCGGGTTCGCGTCTCTGCTCCTCCACATGCAGCTGCTGGGTGACCTTGGGCCAGTCACACATCTTTGAAGTCTCTCAGCCCCACTCACCTCACAGAGTGTTTGTTGTGGGGGAGGAAGGGAAAGGAGATTGTTAGCTGCTTTGAGACTCCTTAAAGGGAGTGAAAGGCAGGATATCAAATCCAAACTCTTTTTCTTCTCTTCTTAGCCCGTTTCTCCCTTTTGTCCTGAGTTTGAGTGTCTTCAAAGTCCATGACACCTTTGGTAAAGGCTGTTCTCCAATTGGAGCGCTCGAAGGCCAGTGTTTCCCAGTTGTTGCTATTTATACAAAAAAAAAAAAAAAGATTTGCCTGGAGAGAGTTTTTAAACCTCTTTTGTTGACCACCAGTTCAGAAGAGAGTAGCTGCTTTGGAATACGATAATCAGGCATCCGCACAACATGACCAGTCCAACAAAGCTGATGTTGAAAAATCATTGCTTTGACACTGGTGATCTTTGCTTCTTCCAGTACATTGGCATTAGTTTGTGTAAAAATTTTCGGAGACACCGTTCATGGAATCTTTTGAGGAGTTGGAGATGGCGTTTATAAGTGGTCCACATTTCACAAGCATACAGTAAGTTTGGTAGTACAATGGCATTGTAAACAGTAACACATCTATAAAACAGCATTTAAAAATATGTAGTGGATGTATTACCCAGTTCTGCCTCCAGACTTTGGTGGACTACGACATTCCCTGCCAGTGGCTAAGGATGATGGGAGTTGTAGTTCAGAAGCATCTGGAGAGTCTAAGGTTCACCCAAGCTATGTCAATGGCTTCAGCAGGGATGCATGAACATCCCCCTGTTCACCTTCTCTGAATTTTGCGATGCAGTATATACAAAAATGCATTCATCTGGGGAAAGTGTGCTGAACATATTTATAATAGCGGCACAGTGGCATGCAAAATGCATTGTTTAAGGAAAAATCTGCGCATTAGTCAAAAGCGCATAAGATTCTTTATTGGGAGAAATTCACATGAAAGTGCTGGTGAATTTTCACGAGGATATTTTAAAATAATAATATTAATCGCAAATTGGTGCGGAAATGTGGAGATTTGCATTTGAAACTGGAAAAATGAGAAACATGGTGACTCGAAATGGGAAGATTTTACCATCTGTACTTGAAAGTGATGGTTTTGACCATTAAATCACTACAGGGTTGGGGCCGGTGTCATTAGTTCAAGTTGATTATTCCCAAGAAACCTGAAGCTTTTCTTTTAGGAATTATAGATGATGATGTACCCAAAGAGTTGCTTAACTTATTTACCGTACTTTTCCGTGTATAAGACAAGGGTTTTTTACTCAAAAATAATGTTAAAAAACGGGGCTCGTCTTATACACTGGCAGTGCATTGTGGGACCAGGTGATTGGTTGCAGCTACAAGCTGCAGCTTGTAAGCAACGATTTGGTGGGTGATTGTTGGCTGCGTCCAGGACTGCTTTGGATTGGCTGTTTCTGTGTTAATTGGGCAGGTGATTGGTTGCTGGTGATTGGTTGCTGCTGTCTTAGATTGGCTGCCACTGCGGCAATTGGGCATTCGGTTTCCGGCTTGTGTTTACGTACAGGCAGACACTTGTCAACGTCTGCAATGCAAGCGACTCTGAGCTCTTGTCATTTGGGTTAGTGATTTTCTTCATTCCCCCCCCCCCGAAAGCCCAAGAACCTTTATCACCCCCCCCAAAAAAAAGCTCAACAAATTTGCACAATCATTCCCCCCAAAAGCTCTGGTAATATAGCCATCTCCCCCCATTTTCTAAAATTTCAGTCCTCCAAAATAGGGGGGCGTCTTATCCATGGGGCGTCTTATAGATGGAAAAGTACAGTATGTATTTAACAACAGCAGCAAGAATACTGCATGCCCAAAGGTGGAAAGAAGGACAGGTCACAACAAGGGAAGAATGGCTTTTAAAAAAGATGGAGTGTGCCGAACTGGCAAGATTAGCAGCAAATATTCAATAGCAAAATGACGAAAGATTCCTTGAGGAGACTTTTTATTGAGAAAGAACTATTACAACGAGATGAAAACGCGAGTAGGACTTGAAATATGAGCAACAGTGTTAATTATTAAGATAATAATTATCTTAATTAAGGTATTAAGATAAATAGGTTAAAATGGATTATTGAATATTCTACGTGAAATACGCAGCATTTAAGGGTAAATATGGAAGCCATGGAAGTGGGGGAGGGAAGCCAATGGAAAAAGTAATTCATGGTCTATGTTAAAATCTGTGAAGTTTTTGTTTGTGTGTGTGTGTGTGAAAAATCAATAAATAAGAACTTTCCCGCCATAAATGCAGGTTTGCCTACACCCGAACTGGAGGAACCTATCGCGCTTCAGTTCTGGTTGGGCAACAACTCCCATCAAATTTCTAGAGATGCCGTCATTCCGATGCAGAAATCTCCACTGTTTTGCAGCAAGATAGCGTCAGGAAAACAATGGGAACACACCTGCCCTGCTCTGCGGGTAATGATGCATTTTAATTTCTTTAAGTTTGAAAGTACGCTGGCACAATTAAATATAGATGAGCCGAGTCTCTTGATTGACTTGGAGTCTGCAGGCTGGGCCTGGCAATGAAACCCCCCGAGGGCCACACCCCCTGGTAGGCCCAGGGCTATGTCTTTCAAGGCAGGACAATTATAATTAATTGAGCAATCTGACAGTACGCGCACCCCCAGACATAGCGCCTGCCAGTGACACGGGGGCCTGTGTCAAGAGCAAGGCAGGCCACGCAAAGGGTTAATCCGGGTTGGCTGGAACAAGGACAGAAAATCAGGCCTGTGGCTATTACAGCTTATTATGCTGGAGTGCTCAAGAAACAACCTTGCAGTCTTCCCCTCCACACACACAGACACACTTTATCCTCACCCCCTTTTCCTGCCTTCCTCCGTTTCAATTAGTGACATATTTTCTGCGGGGATACAGTAAACCGTACAGGAACGCATCACTCTTGGCTGTGGGAGTATCAGCGCCATTCACGAGGGGGAGCTCAGCAAACTCAGTTAGGATTTGGGGGGCAACCCCACTGTGTAACTGAGCCGCTTTGCTTGGGATCAAGAAAAAACTTTGGCAGCAGATGAGGATATGCCTGCCAGGGGAGTAATCCCATGGATGAATGAGAGCACCAATCAAAATAACAAATGTTCCCAGGAAAATAATTAATAATAATAATAATAATAATAATAATAATAATAATAATAATTTATTTGTACCCCATCCATCAGGACGCAGGTGGCGCTGTGGGTTAAACCACAGAGCCTAGGACTTGCCGATCAGAAGGTCGGCGGTTCGAATCCCCGCAACGGGGTGAGCTCCCGTTGTTCGGTCCCTGCTCCTGCCAACCTAGCAATTCAAAAGCACGGCAAAGTGCAAGTAGATAAATAGGTACCGCTCCAGCAGGAAGGTATAAGGCATTTTTGTGCGCTGCTCTGGTTCGCCAGAAGCGGCTTAGGCATGCTGGCCACATGACCCGGAAGCTGTATGCCAGCTCCCTCGGCCAATAAAGCGAGATGAGCGCCGCAACCCCAGAGTCGATAATGACTGGACCTAATGGTAGGGGTCCCTTTACCCCTTTACCCCACCCATCTGGCTGGGTTTCCCCAGCCATTCTGGGCAGCTTCCAACAAAGATGAAAAATACATTAAAATGTCACACATTAAAAGCTTCCCGGAGCCCATTTCTCCAGTGCCATGATAAACTTTAGGCACCATGTGAAAGGGTAATTTTATAATCTATCATTAGGTGGTATAAAAAAAGATCGATTTGCAGCTGGTTTATTAAAAAATCTGTTGGTGGTTGGCTAGCTCCCCCCCCCCCATTATGTAAATATATATATTGGTTGGCAGCCATCTGTCTCTCACCCCATCCAACCATCTTAGGGACTCCATTCCAGAGTTGTGTAGAATTTTCCTTAGCCGTTTCTTCTCCCGAAGATGTCCCACAAGGAAGCAGAGGTTCAGGATCAGAGTTGTCCTTCTCCTAGATAGGCCACCTTCCCATGTGAGTGAGGCCCACCTGCCCCTCAATTCCCTCTAGCAAGACCCCCCCCTCCTCAGCCTCAATGATGTGCTCCAAAGGAAAGCAGAGCAAGACATTTGACACCAGCTTGACTGCAAGAGTAGCTGCAAGGAGGTATACCAAGTATCTCTCGACCATCTTAGGGACTCCATTCTGCATTTGTGTAGGGTTTTCCTTCTCCCAAAGATATTCCGCAAGGCAGCAGGAGAGAGAGAGGGAGAGAAGAGATGCCTTGCCCATTCCGGTCTACTCCTCAGATCAAAATGTTTCAAAGTACCATGCCTAGGGGCACTGCTATTGAATGGCTGCTAGAGAAAAATAAGGGAGGAAAGGGATCCCCTTTTAAAAACATAATAAATAAATAAATACATAAATAAATAAATAAATAAATAAAACCTCGCCCCTCTGGCTGGGTTTCCCCAGCCACTCTGGGCAGCTTCCAACAGAATATTGAAATACAATAACCTATTAAACATTAAAAGCTTCCCTAAACAGGGCTGTCTTCAGATGTCTTCTAAAAATCTGGTAGTTGTTGTTCTTTTTGACATCTGGTGGGAGGGTGTTTCACAGGGCGGGCGCCACCACCAAGAAGGCCCTCTGCCTGGTTCCCTGTAACTTGGCTTCTAGCAGCGAGGGAACTACCAGAAGGCCCTCGGCACTGGACCTCAGTGTCCGGGCAGAACGATGGAGGTGGAGACGCTCCTTTCAGGTATACTGGACCGAGGCCGTTTAGGGCTTTAAAGGTCAGCACCAACACTTTGAATTGTGCTTGGAAACATACTGGGAGCCAATGTAGGTCTTTCAACATAAGAAGATTTTGTTGAATAAGGCCAATTGCCCATCTAGTCCAGCATCCTGTCCCCACAGTAACCAATGGGATGCCTATGGGATTCCTTTAAGGAGGACCTGAGTGTAACAGTGTTTTGAGAGCTAGTGTGGTGTAGTGGTTAAGAGTGGTAGACTCGTAATCTGGTGAACCAGGTTTGCTTCCCCGCTCCTCCACATGCAGCTGCTGGGTGACCTTGGGCTAGTCACACTTCTCTGAACTCTCTCAGCCTCACTCACCTCACAGAGTGTTTGTTGTGGGGGAGGAAGGGAAAAGAGAATGTTAGCCGCTTTGAGACTCCTCCGGGTAGTGATAAAGTGGGATATCAAATCCAAACTCTTCTTCTTCCCTCCTGTCTTTTTCCAGTATGAGAAGCATCACCGCCTCGAACTATGGATGCAGAGCACAGCCATCATAACTGGTCCCTGTTGATAGCCTTGGCCTCCATGAATTGGTACAATCATCTTCTGAAGACAACCATGTCGTTGGCCATCGCTGTCTCCTATTGGCAATGATTTCCATAGTTTATCTATGTGCTGTGTGAATAAGTGCTTTTGTTTTGTTTATCCCGAATCATCCAATGTTCAGCCTTATTGGATGTCTCTGAGTCCAGGTGGTATGAGAGAGGGAGGAAAACTTTTCACGGTCTACTTTCCTCATGTCTTGCAGAATTTTATACACTTCAATAAGACATTTTATATACTTCTGTTTTAATTCTCTCCACCCTTCAAATCAACACTGAAAGGCAAAGCAGGCATGCACACACCAAAACAAAAAACAAAAACATGAAGGTACTTTCTACCATCTTTGGTGGACGTGCCCAAGGATCAAGGTCTTCTGGGAAATGATCTATAATGAAATTAAGAAGGTACTTAAGTGTACCTTTCATAAGAAACCAGAGGCCTTTCTCCTGGGCATGGTAGGCCAATTGGTGTCAAGGAAAGACAGGACGTTCTTTATGTATGCTACAACAGCAGCAAGAGTTCTTTTAGCAAAGTATTGGAAGACACAAGAACTACCCACGCTGGAAGAGTGGCAGACGAAGGTGATAGACTATATGGGACTGGCCAAGATGACTAGCAGAATCCGCGACCAAGGAAAAGAGACGGTGGAAGAAGATTGGAAGAAATTTAAAGTTTATCTTAAGAACTGTTGCAAAATTAATGAATGCTAAAATGTCATGGGTAATGTAAAACAGAATTGCAGTGACAAATAATTGGGTAAGAGAAAAAGGATTAAAGAAAGTGAATTATAAGTAATTGAAATTAGGGGTTGCTGGAAAAGTTTAAAACAGGGATGCAGAAAAGGGAGGTATGGGGAAGTCGTTGAAACAAGGTTTAAGGAAAAGAGGTTACGAAATTATACGTGTTTTTATGTTTGTTTGTTTATGTATTGTCATTTGTATTGTGTTTTAATATATGTTGGAAAATTAATAAAAAATTATATTAAAAAAAGGGAAAAAAAGAAAAACAAAAAAACCCCACCCCTATTTTTCTGCAGTTTGATAGTCTTCTTTCTCAGGAGCCTTTCTCCCACGTCTGCAGTTTTAAGGCCAGTTTCCCACAAAACACAGGAGGAGGTTAAGGGAATCCTTTTTTTTAACCACTCTAAACCTCCAAAAGCTGCCCTTCCAGGAAAACCCCCGCAGCTTCTGAAATTTGGCAGGATTCACCACTTCATCAAGGGGCTACAACTGATGTAATTTTAATTCAATTCTTCCCATTCAAAACCAAAAACTTATACAAGGTTATTTAAAATAATAAGAATAATGGTGCCCAACAGAAAAATGAAAAATCCTGGACCAACTGATATGTAACTTGGCAGGCTTAGTCCTCTATGCAGTGGAACCTCAATTTTCGAACGTCGCTGTTGATGAACATTTCAGTTTTCAAACGCCGTAAACCCAGAAGTAAATGTTTTGGTTTTTGAACACACCTCAGAAGTCGAACATGCCACGCAGCTTCTGCTGAGTGCAAGATCCTGAGACCTAGCTGTCGGCTATTGAGTTTTTGGTTTCCAGATGTTTCAGATCTCAAACCATCTTCTGGAACGGATTCTGTTCAAAAACCGAGGTAACACTGTACCTGCAAATTCCATCCACTTTGGACAAAAATGGATATATATATATATATATATATATATATATATATATACACACACACACACACACACACACACACACACACACATACACACACATATATATATGTATGTATGTTATGATTTCCCTGTATTAGGGAAGGAAATAAGCTTTGTTTTTCTGAAGCAGATTGAACCCTACGCTGACTTGGATACCCCCGAAGCACTTCAGACTAAAGCAGGATATTTTCCAAAGTGCCGAATTGGGGTCCAAGCCAGATCTTGTGGTTGGTGCACACGCAATATAAGCAGCATAAACAAGCAAATAAATTCCCAAGTTGCCCTAAAGCTTTGACAAACGCAAGATTCAAAGGCAAATTTTGAGTTCCTTCTAGAATGAAATATCTAAGGACTAAAAATGGAATTGTAGAGTGGCAATAACTGTAGCTGATTTTTTTCCTCTCCTTATCTGGAGTGCTCCATCACAGCTCTATATGGGTATTTTATTCCCCCCCCCCCTTATTTAAAGAACAACAAGAAATATTAGGATATTTCCTGACATTTCCTGTCCTTTCAACTGACAAACTGTGTGCTGCACACCTTGGCTCTATACACACCATATATTTAAAGCATCCTTGAAAGAATCCTGGGAACTTTTCTTTTTTAAGGAAGCTGGGAATTGTAGCTCTGTGAGAGGTATTTTTTTTTCTTTGGAGGGGTGCTTTAAATGAATGACATGAAGCAGGGGCATAGCAAGGGTTGCTGGTATCCAGGGCGGGGCAGATGCTGTGCCCCCTGGTGGACTGGGCAGCAGTCAGCCCCTTCACCAGCCGGCATTTAATCAAGGGAGTCTCTCCTTGCTAACTAGCCCCAACCTGGGAGCAGAGATAAGGCAGAGATCTGTGAAGCCAGGAGCAGCCCTGTGTCTCCTTGCCTTCCTGTCCTTGCAGCACGGTGCTGTGGACAACGCACTGTCAGGATGCTGTCAGCAGCTCCCGGCTGGTTGCCCAGGAAAAGTATAAAGACAAGGAAAAGTTTCGTACCGTCCTTTTTTATTTCAATCTTTACAGAGAGAGACTATAGAACCCAGCCTCTTGGATAATGGCGTTGTCCCTCCCGAGTGAATCTCCATACACCCCATCTCTCCCACTTCCTCACTCATCTCTTCTGCGGGTACTGCTACCTGCCCTCTGTCTTTGAGCTCTTTGCTCTCCTACTTTTAAGGCTCGCCAGGTTCTGGGAGAAGGAGGGTCTGGGATGCTTTCTAGTGACAACGTGTCAGCCAGGTGTTGCTCTGGCTCTCCCATGATTGCCCAGCTTTTCCTCTCTTCTGCCTCTGAGCTGCGACCTGCCTCAAACCCCTGCTGTAAATCTATATAGCGGTACCTCCGGTTGCAGACAGGATCCGTTCCAGAGGTCCGGTCGGATTCCAAGGTTTCCATAACCTGAGGGCCACTTCTGTGCATGTGCACATGGCAAAACCCGGTAAAATACTTCTGGGTTTGCAACGCACACATCCCAAAGTTTACGTAAACAGAGGGTTATGCAAACGGAGGTACGACTGTACAGTCATAGCTCTTGTTATGTTTGCTTCAGGTTAAAACTTTTCAAGTTGCGTCCTGCGGCGACCCAGAAGTACCAGAAAGGGTTACTTCTGGGTTTCGCCACTTGCACATGCACAGACGCTGAAAATGGCATCGTGCGCAGAAGCGGCAAATTGCGACCCACGCACGCGCAGATGTGGGTTGTGTTCTGCTCATGTTGCGAACGGGGCTCTGGAAAGGATCCTGTTCACAACCAGAGGTACCACTGTACTGTCTTCCTCCTCCCTGGAAGGGTCAGGATGGAGAGGCAGTCTCCACCATTCCTCCTCTGCCCAGTCCCTGACATGCACACGTTCCCACCTTCCTCTTCCTCCCTCCCTCTTTGGTGGGCAGCAGCAGCACCCTTCCCCCCTCCTCATCTGCCCCAGGGGCAGGGCATGTGTGGGCGTCCTTTCACTGGCTACGAAAAGAAGGAAGAGGCGGTGCCGTGCCAGCCTTGAAGGCTCAGCCTGGGCGTGGCTTGCCTCTCCATGGCTCCGGCCTCAATGAGGCAGCCTGTCATGAGGGTGCCAGGTTACACCTCCTCAGAAATTTGCGCCTGGGACTCCCCATGCTACACCACTGGTTTGAACGCTGCCTTAGAGACCTTACATGAAACCGCTTAAATCCAGATATTTTTTAAACTGTTGCAGATAAATTAGGAGTGGGGGAAGCCTGGAGCTTTAGAATGGGTGGAGATTACCTCCTCACTTTGCTTCAAATTGCTATAAATTACACATCCGAGGGAAGTTGTGCTAGAAAAGCCCCTCTAGAAAAAAAAGGAAGTGTCATTTCTGTGGTAAATAGCACTGAAGCCAAATGTGTTATCACAGTGAAATCTCGCAAGAAAGGAAGCATACGGAACGATAGGACGTTCCGTTTTGCAGTGAACACTGAGGGAAACAAGTCTTGTAACATTAAAGGTTTCGATCCTATGCCTACTTACTTGGGAACAAGACCCACTGAACTTAGTGGGACTGACTTCTGTGTAAACTTGCATAGGACAGGGCTGCAGTTGCGTGTCGAGGTCTCCAGGGCCACCCCAATAACTCACACATCACACAAAAAATTTTGTTTAAGGTTTTTGGCATAATTTTGGCCACAACTTTATTAAACAACAAAAATGTGAGTGGTTGCTTAGGCATTGGTTGTGACTATCTGCCCCCACCATGGGGGACAGACTGACATTCCGCACGCCTGCGAAAGTCAGAAAAGGGGAATACACTTGGGGGTAGCGAACGGAGCAGGGAACCTGCCCTCAGCCCCCCCAAATGCAGCCAGCAGCTCATTGCTATGGCCCGAGCACCCTTGACAGGGTGGACAAGCAATAGTTAGTCCCTGATTCCTTTAACGGAATCCCTTGCAGCAGCAGCATTAGAGGGGCAGGCACAGCCAATCCATGCCCCTCAACCAACCAAACCATAAACCAATGCCTAACCGCAACCTTACAAGTTGTGCTACACAGTAGGAAAAAACCAAATGGCCCCAGGCAATCAGTCAGATGGACAAAATTCCTACCAGGCCCCTGCCCCAAGAGCAGACGAACCAATGAAAGGCATAGCAAGGTCAAAGCAAACAACCCTAAATATAGGGTCCGATCCATGGGGCGAAAAGAGGATGCTCTATGCCTCGTGGAGGGAGTTTTAGCATTTCTGGCTGTCAATCAACAAATGGCAACATTAACTTCTTCCCAACAACAAGGGAAGTCCAATCACATCAGTGGCCAATGATCAATTAGCCTGCCTCCAACTTTGGAGTGTCCTGGCAGCCCCCACCGCAACACGTGCTCTCCATGAAGGAGAACACGCTATATAGAAATAGGTATAGGCAGACTTTTGGAGCAATAGGCAAACCTTTGAATAACTTGAACCCAAAGATGTTTAGCTTTGCCTCCAGACTGCCCATATTTTGCGGGAGGAGGAATTTGGTTGTCTACCGGAAATTTAGGTTTGCACATTTCAAGTGGTATAAAGTACGCTCTGATAGAAGAAATTCCCATTTGAAGAAGAAAGTGGCAGGAAGGTGCACTGAAATGTGTGGGATGAACACTGGATTCACGGGGAGATGTATAACTTCTACATAAGCAAATCTAGGTGAAATCAGGATGAATAGTCATTGTCGTCTAACTGCCCCACATTCAAATCAGAATGAATGCTCAATAAACATGCCGTCTGGTGGATTTCTAGGACTTTAATAGTCATAACTAGCTCTTTAAATGTAGACCTAAACTGAATTTTTCAGGCACCTACAATTAATTTGGTGTTAAGAATTGCCTTAACTAGCTCTCTGTCCTTCCAGCTGAGAAATGTATCCAAGTCTCTTATGTGAATTGTTTGCCTGCAGAATTAGTTTATTTTATTGGCAGGAAAGAAATGAGAAACCATGGCAATAAATATGGGAGTCAAATGTTCAATAACCAAAGAGACCAAGGACTTAGCATTTCCAGTTTATCTTAGTGACAGGTAAGATTTTATTTCTGGCTTGCAAGTTCAGTGAGTGTCAAAATGTTCAGCGTGGGGCCAAGTCCACTTTCTTGTTGATGTTTCCATTTTGCAGGACACCTCATCCCAGGCTTGACACTCTCTCTTCTTCAACTGGTACCTGCATCAATTTCCCCTTTCTTTCGCTTCTGAAGAGAAAATGTCACGCTGTCCCATCCCATTCTGTTACTTATTCTCCATTCCGCAGAGATTTGAGAGTCGCTGCTCAGATTGCACTGAAATGAGGGATGAAGAAGAAGAAGAGTTTGGATTTGATATCCCGCTTTATCACTACCCGAAGGAGTCTCAAAGCGGCTAACATTCTCCTTTCCCTTCCTCTCCCACAACAAGCATTCTGTGAGGTGAGTGGGGCTGAGAGACTTCAGAGAAGTGTGACTGGCCCAAGGTCACCCAGCAGCTGCATGTGGAGGAGCGGAGACGCGAACCCGGTTCACCAGATTACAAGTCCACCGCTCTTAACCACTACACAACACTGGCTCCACACTGGGATAGGAAATCATTTTCAGACTGAGGCCCTCATACCCTTCTGCACACCTGTCCGGGACCACATGACAGTGGTGGGTGGAGTTAGGGACAAAAGTGGGCGGGGCAATAACACGGAAACTTACCAATGCTCTTTTTATAAAAGGTTGCTCTCACTCACTCACCTGTCTGTCATATTCTTGCACTCCAGCATCACAATGCAGCATAACTCAAGGACTGTCTACATGAATGTCCTAACACAGGAGTGGGGAACCGGTTTCAGTCAAGACGTTCCTGAAAAGTACACAGAGGAAAAGTTGAAAGAATGGAGCTGTTTGCCACATCCTCTTTAAGCTCTATGCGATTTCAAAGCTCAGATAAGCACCTGATCAGCTGTACAGGAAGCAGAATCAGGTAGGTAGCCATGTTGGTTTGACCCAGATGAAATAATAATAATAACAATAATAATAATAATAATTTAAAAATTGTCCAGTAGCACCTTAGAAACCAACTAAGTTAGTTCTGGATACAGTGGTACCTCAGGTTAAACACGCTTCAGGTTACATACGCTTCAGGTTACAGACTCCGCTAACCCAGAAATAATGCTTCAGGTTAAGAACTTTGCTTCAGGATAAGAACAGAAATCGTGCTCCGGCAGCGCGGCGGCAGCAGGAGGCCCCATTAGCTAAAGTGGTACCTCAGGTTAAGAACAGTTTCAGGTTAAGAACGGACCTCCAGAACGAATTAAGTACTTAACCCGAGGTACCACTGTATAAGCTTTCATGATAGAGAGAGAGAATGGATTTCTGTGGTGAGGAAGGGAAAGAGAGAGAGAGAAAAGATATTGGACACTCATGCACAAACACAAATGCCCTGGCTCTGGAAGAAGGATTACAACGAATGCTGGATTCGGTGCTGACTTAGGAATCTATCGGCATTGGTACCCAAAAATGCATTTTATCAGTGTTGGCTCATGGGCAAACAGCATCTCTGGCCACAGCCGACCTGGTCACAGGGGTCCACGCTCTTGTCACATCCAGGCTAGGCTGCTGTAATGCATTCTATGTGGTGCTGCCTTTAAGGACGGTCTGGAAACACCAGCCGAGTCCAAAACGAGAGTCCTCATGGGTGTGCAGCAGTTAGCTTCAATAGCGCCTGTATTACCCCAGCTGCGGAGCCTTCCAGCGTGTTGCCAAGCCCAATTGAAAGTGATGTCTTTAACCTTTAAAGCTTTAAATGCTTTGGGCCTGTGCTATCTGGAGGTACTCGTGCCTGCTTGTTGAGATCTCTATCAGAAGCCCTCTTGGGGTTGCATTCAGCTGTGGGAAATGTTGCGTTAGTTTTCCTGATTATAACGCTAAGGCTTCTGTCCTGTTTTCTAATGTTCCTTTCACACTGCACGCAGCACCTCTCGTGTTGTGCAAGGGTAGCTTTTCAACCGAGATTTCCAGCAAGTGGCGCTGAATTTTGTTCACACCGGTGGGCATCGTGTGACAAAACAAGGAGCATCACTGGACAACATTCTCCCACCCTCTCTGCACCTGTGTGGTTCTGTTCACCCATGAAAACAGCAGGAGGAAACTGTACGCTGATATACACCCCACCTCCTGCCATTTCAACACTTTGCTCCTGCAATTTTCCAGATTTAAAGGGGCTGAAAATGGATTCCACCTCCCTCTGGAGACAAATGCAGCAGAATTAAGTGCCAAGCATGTACAGTGGTACTTCAGGTTACATACGCTTCAGGTTACAGACTCCGCTAACCCAGAAATAGTACCTCGGGTTAAGAACTTTGCTTCAGGATGAGAACAGAAATCGCGAGGCGGCGGCGCAGCAGCAGCAGCAGCAGGAGGCCCCATTAGCTAAAGTGGTGCTTCAGGTTAAGAACAGTTTCAGGTTAATAATGGACCTCCAGAACGAATTAAGTTCTTGACCCGAGGTACCACTGTACTATATTCCATTTGTTGTTGTTTAGTCGTTTAGTCGTGTCCGACTCTTCGTGACCCCATGGACGAGAGCATGCCAGGCACTTCTGTCTTCCACTGCCTCCTGCAGTTTGGTCAAACTCATGTTCGTAGCTTCGAGAACAGTGTCCCACCATCTCTCCCTCTGTCGTCCCATTCTCCTTGTCCCCTCAGTCCTTCCCAACATCAGGGTCTTTTCCAGGGAGTCTTCTCTTCTCATGAGGTGGCCAAAGTATTGGAGCCTCAGCTTCAGGATCTGTCCTTCCAGTGAGCACTCAGGGCTAATTTCCTTAAGAATGGATGCGTTTGATCTTCTTGCAGTCCATGGGACTCTCAAGAGTCTCCTCCAGCACCAGAATTCAAAAGCATCAATTCCATTAGTTTTCTGGAAGTAGCTTTTACATCGTGAGAAAGCTCAAATATAATGAAGGTGGTGGACTCTCCTTCATTAGAGGTTTCTGAGCAAAGGTTGGATGGCCATCTGTCATGGATGCTTCAGTTAAGGTTCCTGCATTGCAGGGGGTTGGAGTAGATGACTCCCGGGTTCCCTTCCCTTCCCTCTACAATTCTATGAGTCTATGGTTCTCATGTGGAAATTAACAGGTCAAGGTCATGAAAACGGCATAAAACAGGGGTAGACAAACTAAGGCCTGGGGGCCGGATCTGGCCCAATCGCCTTCTAAATCCGGCCTGTGGACCGTCCGGGAATCAGCGTGTTTTTACCTGAGTAGAATGTGTCCTTTTATTTAAAATGCATCTCTGGGTTATTTGTGGGGCATAGGAATTCATCCATATATATTTTTTCAAAATATAGTCCGGCCTACCACATGGTCTGAGGGATGGTGGACCGGCCCACGGCTGAAAAAGGTTGCTGACCCCTGGCATAAACTGTTGTGTGAATGCTTCTTAAAATATTGCACCCAGAACTAGTTGCCACCTGAACCACTAGAGAAGAGTGTGAAACTCCTCCTCATCCCTGATACTTTGTTTCTGTGTTTAGGTTTTTTTTTTTTAGCAGCTGCATTTCTCTACTGGCACAAGTACAGTTTACGTTCCGTGGGACACCTACATCCTTTTCACATGTACAGGTATGAAGGCACCCAGCTGCAGAATCCAGGTGGATTAAAAGGATAATCAATGACCATTTTGATAAGTGCTGAGAGTCACTCCGACTACTTACTTTTCCGTGTATAAGATGCCCCCTATTTTTGGGGACTCAAATTTAAGAAATTGTTGGGCTCTTTTTGCGGAGGGTTGCCCAGAGTTTTTGAGCTTTTGGGGAGGGGGTTTCAGTAAAATGCTCACCCACATGTGTCCCAAAATCCACCTCTCGTCTGTCCCCTCACCAGCATAAGCTGCCAATCGCCCGCCCAATTGCCGCAGCGTCAGCCAGTCAACACCTCCCATTGACGCAGCAACCAATAACATGGCAACCAAACGTTCAGCCTATGCGCTACCCATATATAAGGCGACCCCCGTTTTTTAGCATTATTTTTAAAGAAAAAAACCTAGTCTTACACACGAGAAAGTAAGGTACATAGGACACTGATCTGGCATTCCTGTTGTTGTATAACTTATCAATTAGTCATACCTCATGTTACGTTTGCTTCATGTTACGTTCTTTCAGGTTACGTCCCGCGGTGACCCGGACGTACTGGAAAGGGTTACTTCCGGGTTTTCACCAGAAGCGCATATGCAGAAGCACAAAATGACGTCACACGCATGTGCAGAAGCGGCGAATCACAACCCGTGTGTGCAGATGCGCCGCTGCGGGCTGCGCTCTTTTCATGTTGCAAACAGGCCTCTGTAATGGATCCCGTTCGCAAGCAGAGGTACCACTGTATTCTTTTAAAAGGAAATATCATGTACTGTGTAGATCGGGGGAGCCCATGAAGAGCACAGATAGGAAAATGTGTGTCCCAATTTGGAGACTCAACATGTTGGAGGGTAGGATAAAACAGATCTGCCTATAGGTCAGAACCAGCACTTCAAATTGTGCCCAGAAATGGACTGGTGGCCGGTGAAGTTGCTTTAACAGATCAGTAGCGCCGGCTCTACGCGAGGCTACCCTCCGCCGTTCACCTTCTTTAAATAAACAAAGAAGGAGAATTAAAAGACCGGAGCATAATGAAGACCCGGGCTTTCCCATCATGCACCGGGAGGCTGTGCTCGCCGCCAGATCGCAGGACTTTGGAGCCGCCTGAAATTGCACAGCCCCCGATGGCGTGTAAGAAAGTGTAACGGGTTCATAATTGCAACCCTTTCATTACCGTCTCCTCAGTTCCCGGCCCACTAATGTCAAGAGCGCCGTCTTTGTAGCGTTATTGGCATTTTTCATCATATTCATGAAGTGCAGGTCAATTTTCTTCAAAAGGCTCCCATCGCCAAGTTGCCACAAAGACAGACAGTAATAAATTCTACTAGTGCACTCGTGAAGGCTTCGTAGCTGCGAGCTACAATAAAAAGCAATGAGCCGGGTGTCACTAAGTAACTCCAGTTTACACTGCGTTTTCTCTCTTTTATTGAAAACTCAGGATATGAATTTATTAATGAATACACAGGCATACTTTGATGGGGGGGAGAGAGAGGGAGGGAGAGCAAAAGGGGAGGTGGTGTTGGGTAGGGTGGGTGGGGGGAAAAGAGAGAGAGAAAGAGAGAGAGACCAAGTCAATTTATTTGATATTCACACAGTGAGTGCCTACATTGTATTGTTTCATCATTTATGGACCAGCATTGCTTGTTAGGCTGTGGCCCTCCAGGAGTGAGAGAGAGAGAGGAGGGAAGGGGGGAGGCAAGGCTTATATAGCAACACCTTGACGTAGATGTACAGCTGCTCTCTCCGCGCTTGTCTCACCTTTAGCCCTGTCTGTCTACTGCAGGCTTTCATTTTCCGCATTCATACATCAATAAGCTTTGCATGCTGACACCTAATTTTGCAGGCTACTTTGGTTATGGAGGCCGCTTCTTTGCATATCACTACCCACCCCTTCTGACATCTCCTGGCTTTAAAGGAAGAGAGAATAGAAGGAGCCTTGGTTTGGAGGGGGTGGAAAGAGAAGGAGGAGAAGGAGAAGAAGGAGAAGGTGGTTTTCTTTTCTTCCAGGGCCTAATCAGAAATTTCTTTCTATTTGTCAGAAGCCGATCTGCCAAATCAAGTTTAATTGATTCAGCTGTTGTTTTCAAGCAATACTTTCAGCCCCTCTCTCTCCCTTTTTTAGTATGCTATTTTGAAGGTCTAGGCTGGTTCTTCAAACAAATGGGAGATCTCTCCTGAAAGATAAATATGGGTGCCAATTAGTTAGCATTTCCATCCCAGTTAAATCTCGTTTTGAAAGGATTCTTCAGTATGTTCCAAACCCCCACCCCCAGATAGATTGATAGATGGATATCAAAATCCAGTACCCATCAGCATGTAAGAATCTGGATGTGGTCCGTGACGGGTGACTGCAGAGGTCAAGAGGTCAGTTTCTATCCCTACTTGGCTCCTACAATTAGTTCCTAAATTTTGCACAAAAAGAAAAGTTTGCATGTGTGTTTGTTTTATTTGCACGCACACAAAGACACAGGCAGGCACAAAGACACCAGAGCCGTCCGCCAATTAGCAAAGCCTTAGCTGGTGCATCTCGTGAGTTTTAATTGATTTGTCAATTAATCTGCATAAATTTCCATATGAAAAACAACAACAGTTCTTAAGGGGGAGGGGGACGTTATTTCTTCAGTGTTAGATAAAGCATGGAATGCATTTAGATAGTCACACACACACATTTCTAACCCATTTGGAATACTGTGGTACCTCGGGTTACATACGCTTCAGGTTACATTCGCTTCAGGTTACAAACTCCGCTAACCCAGAAATAGCATCTCGGGTTAAGAATATTGCTTCAGGGTGAGAACAGAAATCGTGCTCCGGTGGTGCGGCGGCAGCAGGAGGCCCCATTAGCTAAAGTGGTGCTTCAGGTTAAGAACAGTTTCAAGTTAAGAACGGACCTCCGGAATGAATTAAGTACTTAACCCGAGGTACCACTGTATTCATAAACATTCCATTGCAGACACTGAGTCCATAACTTGGGAGGTATCATTCTAAAACAACGAAGGCAAATTTCTTATGGCCTACAGCAAGCAAAGTTTCAAAACTTCCAGTCTGGGTTCAACTCAAAAATGGGGGTGCTTTCATGGACATTTGCAACAATGTTGAAAGGTCCCTCCCTTTTCCGTGCTTTTTTAAAATGAGTCAAAAGTATCTATTTTTTAAGTATCTATCTGCAGCCAGAAAGGGTTGTAAGAAGTCATTGTCACATGCAGGAAGGTTTCCATTCAGCTGTAGTTCATCTTCTGTCCAAAGCTACATTGTTTGCTTCACTTTCTGCTGTAGTGAAATTCTATAACTCTGACACCCAAGACTTTTGTTTCAGATCACCCTCCAATTCTTCTGATAGTCAAATTTTCTAACTGATTTTAATACTGTATTTTTATATTGCTGTAACCTGCCCTAAAGCAGAGACATCACCTTGCCAACAAAGGTCCATATAGTAAAAGCTATGGCTTTCCCAGTAGTGATGTATGGAAGTGAGAGCTAGACCATAAAGAAGGCTGATCGCTGAAGAATTGATGCTTTTGAATTATGGTGCTGGAGGAGACTCTTGAGAGTCCCATGGACTGCAAGAAGATCAAACGCATCCATTCTTAAGGAAATCAGCCCTGAGTGCTCACTGGAAGGACAGATCGTGAAGCTGAGGCTCCAATACTTTGGCCACCTCATGAGAAGAGAAGACTCCCTGGAAAAGACCCTGATGTTGGGAAAGATGGAGGGCACAAGGAGAAGGGGATGACAGAGGAAGAGATGGTTGGACAGTGTTCAACGTGCTCTAGTCCATGGGGTCATGAAGAGTCGGACACGACTAAACGACTAAACAACAACAACAACAACCTGCCCTAAGACATTGTGTGAAGGGCAGGTAAGAAATCCAAAAAATAACTAAGACTGATTTTTTGCTTTGTTCCTCATAGCTAGCTCCCACTATTCTCTCTGTCACCTTCCTGCATTCTAGCATCCCATTCCAATACAGCTCTAAGGACTGTTCCTATTAATGTCCTCATGCAGGACTGGGGAAGCTTTTACACTATCATCTTAAGGGGTGAAACAATTTTTGTAAATCTCTCCAATGAGGTATTTTAAAAATACGTTTTCGCAGTGGCTTAGCGTGGGTTGTCAGCACCCGGGGCAAGGCAAGTAATTTGCGCCCCCTAACTCGTGGATTTGCGCCCCCTAACCCGTGGATTTGCGCCCCCTAACCCATGGATTTGCCCTAACCCCCAGATGTTGCGCCCGGTGCGGCCAGCCCCCCCTGCACCCCCCACGCTAGGCCACTGCGTTTTCGGCTGTGAGGAATTCAAATCTGCTATTATTTTTGTGCTTGGTGAACATTTAGCTTGGTTTGATGAAGAAGCACATATACTGCTTTTGGAAAACCACAGAATTTTAATTTTACCTTCTGAAAATGTCAGGTCATGCTTAATAATAATAATAATAATAAACAAGCAACAATAATAACAATAGCAGCAGCAGCAGCAGCAGCAACAACAACAACAATAATTTATTTATTATTTATACCCCGCCCATCTGAATGGGCTTCCCCAGCCACTCTGGGCGGCTTCCAAAAAAATTACTATAATACTGCAATACATCAAACATTAAAAGCCTCCCTAAACAGGGCTGCCTTCAGATGTCTTCTAAAAGTTTGGTAGTTGTTGTTCTCTTTGACATCTGGTGGGAGGGCGTTCCATACCGAGGGTGCCACTACTGAGAAGGCCCTCTGCCTGGTTCCCTGTAACTTGGCTTCTCGCAGTGAGGGAACCACCAGAAGGCCCTCAGTGCTGGACTTCAGTGTCCGGGTAGAATGATGGGGGTGGAAACGCTCCTTCAGGTATACTGGACCAAGGCCGTTTAGGGCTTTAAGGGTCAGCACCAACACTTTGAATTGTGCTCGGAAACATACTGGGAGCCAATGTAGGTCTTTCAAGACCGGCGTTATGCACTCCCAGTCACCAGCCTAGCTGCCGCGTTCTGGATTATTTGTAGTTTCCGGGTCACCTTCAAAGGTAGCCCCACATACAAACAATACACTATAACTGCAATGCAATCATTTTCTATACAGTTTGACACACATTTTCTTTACCAAGCAAAACTAAATCATATCGATTCAACCAAAATATCTTTGGAATTCCCAAGTCATAGAATCAAAGAACAGCAAAGTTGGAAGGGACCACAAGGGTCATCTAGTCCAACCCCTGCAATGCAGGAATCTTTTTGCCCAATGTGGTGCTTGAACTCAAAAGCCTGAGGTTGAGATTTTCATGCTCTACTGACTGAGCTATCCCTTCCCAGCTCAAGTCCCAACACGGCATTTAGCACCTCACCTCATTTTCGGAAAGTTAAAGTTGGGGGGGGGGAAATCAACATGGCCTACTTTTACAGCCCAAGGGCCACATTGACTTACAGGGAACCTTCCGGGGGCCACATGCCAATGGGAGGTGGGGCAGAGCAACTAATGGGTTGTTACATGTGCAATAGGCTACATTGTTCACTCTCTCTCCTCCATTCAGAGAAGCAAGAGGCACTGTCAGAGTTCAAGGGCATATGCCAGTCAGCCAAAAAGAGGGTGAAAAACAGAGGGTCTCAAGGGCCAGATAGAGAGCACAAGAGGGCCATGTGGGGCTCCTGGGCTGGAGGGTCCCTCTTCCTGCAATAATACAGTGCTGTGCCTACTAAACATGCCCCCTGCAAGTTTATAGACATCAGGCCCCACACCCTGTTGGATGACATGCATTCAGCATCAGTGTGAAGGGGCCCTATGCATGCATCATCGTCATCATCATCATCATTTATTATACCCCACCCATCTGGCTGGGTTTCCCCAGCCACTCTGGGCGGCTCCCAACCGAATATTAAAAACACGATAAAACATCAAACATTAAAACTTTCCTAAACAGGGTGGCCTTCAGGTGACTTCTAAAAGTCAGATAGTTGTTTCTTTCCATTACATCTGGTAGGAGGGCATTCCACAGGGCGGGTGCCACCACCAAGTAGGCCTTCTGCCTGGTTCCTTGTAACTTCACTTCTCGCAGGGAGGGAACCGCCAGAAGGCCCTTGGAGCTGGACCTCAGTGTCCAGGCTGAATGATGGGAGTGGAGACGCCCCTTCAGGTATACAGGGCCGAGGCCGTTTGGGGCTTTCAAGGTCAGCACCAACACTTTGAATTGTGCTTGGAAATGTACTGGGAGCCAATACAGTGGTACCTCGGGTTAAGAACTTAATTTGTTCTGGAGGTCCGTTCTTAACCTGAAACTGTTCTTAACCTGAGGTACCACTTTAGCTAATGGAGCTTCCTGCTGCTGCCGCTGCGCCGCCACATGATTTCTGTTCTCATCCTGAGGTAAAGTTCTTAACCCGAGGTGCTATTTCTGGGTTAGCAGAGTCTATAACCTGAAGTGTCAGTAACCTGAAGTGTCTGTAACCCAAGGTACCGCTGTATAGGTCTTTCAGGACCAATGTTATATGGTCAAGCACAACCATCTCCCTCTGAGCCAGTGCCCTGGCTACTCACAGGCTGCAATGCATTTCTCTCTACATTTGGCCCAACCAGACCTTATAACAAACAGGCCCTTTCTCTTCCCAGCCCATCGCAACAACGGGCCTTTTGCTCGAATCACCCAAAGCAGGACCTCGCTAGCAGATAAACAGGTTAATAAAGCTCGACAAATGCCAAGCTTTTGCAAGCAAATAAATAAACCAGCGGCAGCGGCAAAAAAACAAAACCCACTTGCTATCCAAATCCATTTGCATCTTCCTCCTTTTCTTTATTTTTTTCCGCCCAGCAAAGGAGAAAGTTTGTCAAGCAAGACTGATCAGAAAGATGCCACTCGGTGACAGGACGCGTTGATTTATTTTTGTGTTGCGGCAGGTTCTAACAATGGCGGCTGCTCAGAGTCGTCACAGAAAGGCATTGTGGGAGATGTCGGCAGCTCCCGACAAGCACCCTGCCTCTGAAGACAGACATTTATTAGGATACATAATGTGGACGAAGCCGATTCGTACCTTGGAGTGCTGATTTCCCGTAACTGTCACATGTGATGATGGCTTCAAGTTTTTCCCTTCACAGACACCCTCCACACACACACACACAAAATCTCTGTAAGGGACAATATCGATAACACTGAGTATTTCACACACAGAGAGAAAGAGGCAAGCTATAGACAGCAAGGGAAGCTTTTGGGCCTAGCGCTGAAGAGCGTGCCATTTTAAAACACGAAATCTGTTCTTGCAATGTTTGCAAGGGGAGAACAAGGGGGGGAAAGACACTTTCAAGTGTAGTTCGTCGCTCTCTTAATGAGGGACGGGGTCTTCTTAAGAGCCAGCCGGCAACTGTGGAAGAACACATACCCTCAGTACTTGACGTCCTCAAAACTAGCTGACAGTTTCAGATAAATCGGCTTGCATAGAGACTCCCCTCTTCGCATCACCTGGAGTGACAGAATAGTGCTAATTTCATTTGAGGGAGGGAAGTGGGGAGGAAAACAAAAGACACGCAGAGAGAGAAATTCATATGTCTTCGGCGTCTTGAGCCATCAGTGTAAAATTAACCAAACTGGAAACCATTGAGATCTGAGACGAAAGAAGGGGTTTTTGTCAACCAAAATCTTTTTAATCTCCCCCCTCCCACACAAAAAAACTGCCACTCCTTTCCTCCTCTGAATCTGCCAACATTCCACGGGCTCCTTCATCTTTTTAACTACAGTTGCTACTTTAGGAAAGAATGGCTGACTTCCTTAATACAGGAAGGGATGCGGTTACTGATTCTTGCGCTCTTTCCAAATTGTCTTCTGCTGCACTAGTCTTCAAACTGTGCTCCATGGGGATTTGCGTTCCTTCCTGGAAGCTCCTTAAGAGCTCCACCATGAGAAGACCAGTTAACCTTTCTTGAAAATCAGCTCTTCCACCGTAACAGGTTTTCCCCTACAATATTCAGCGGCCGTAGAGCGTTGGCCACTGTATGCTCTTTCACCCAAGTCATACAGAATGATGAAACACAGGGTATCTAGCCAATATTCTGGAAGAACTGAGGGCTTATCTGCACTTACCTTTTCAATCACTCATTCCAGGCACAGGTCCTTGCTTAAAAAATCCATTTTGCCCTGAAGATTACCCCACAAAAACCCACTCTTCAGCACTCAATCAGAGGAAACGTCCATTTGGGTTTTCCGTGAATTGCTGTTTGCTCCAATTGAGCTTTAAAGAGTGGGTTTTCATGAGGAAAGCTCTGAAGGGGGGGAAATCACTCAGACATATAACATTGAAGCATGTACCATGCTTGGAAAGAGTGGAACAAAGTTAAGTGTAGATAACCCCTTAGTGTACGCCTAAAGAGATTAGATAAAATCCTTTAGAAGAAGAGTTTGGATTTGATATCCTGCTTTATCAGTACCCTATGGAGTCTCAAAGCGGCTAACTATCTCCCTTTCCCTTCCTCCCCCACAACAAACACTCTGTGAGATGAGTGAGGCTGAGAGACTTCAGAAAAGTGTGACTAGCCAAAGGTCACCCAGCAGCTGCATGTGGAGGAGTGGAGACGCGAACCCAGTTCGC
The DNA here is from genome assembly GCF_964270895.1 of Podarcis filfolensis. Taxonomy (NCBI): domain Eukaryota; kingdom Metazoa; phylum Chordata; class Lepidosauria; order Squamata; family Lacertidae; genus Podarcis; species Podarcis filfolensis. Next base: position 113,139,724 of record NC_139606.1, read on the forward strand.
CTGATTACAAGTTCACCTGAAGGAGAGTCTCCACCCCCATTGTTCTGCCCGGACACTGAGGTCCAGCGCCAAGGGCCTTTTGGCGGTTCGCTCGCTGTGAGAAGCCAAGTTACAGGGAACCAGGCAGAGGGTCTTCTCGGTAGCGGCACCCGCCCTGTGGAACGCCCTCCCACCAGATGTCAAAGAGAAAAACAACTACCAGACTTTTAGAAGACATCTGAAGGCAGCCCTGTTTAGGGAAGCTTTTAATGTTTAATAGATTATTGTATTTTAATATTCTGTTGGAAGCCGCCCAGAGTGGCTGGGGAAACCCAGCCAGATGGGCGGGGTATAAATAAATAAATAAATTATTATTATTATTATTATTATTATTATTATTATTATTATTATTATCACCATCATCTTAACAACTACACCATGCTGGCTTTACAATGTGTAGGAGTTCCACAGTGTGGTGTAGTAGTTAAGATCAGTAGACTCATAATCTGGTGAACTGGGTTTGCATCTCCGCTCCTCCACATGCAGCTGCTGGGTGACCTTGGGCCAGTCACACTTCTCTGAAGTCTCTCAGCCTCACTCACCTCACAGAGTGTTTGTTGTGGGGGAGGAAAGGAAAGGAGATTGTTGGCCGCTTTGAGACTCCTTCGGATAGTGATAAAGCGGGATATCAAATCCAAACTCTTCTTCTTCACAGCAGGTGAGCCAGTCTGAAAATAGTTCTTTGAAAACCACTGCATTCTTCCCAATACTGTGCCTTCTGCAAGGTTCCTTCCTACCTTGAAATGCAGCCATTATCGTTCATGTCGGGCCGTATCCTCCCTAAGGGTGCTGAGAGTCGCCTTGTGGGCTTCCTGAAGGCATCTGCTTGGCCATTATGGGAACAAAATGCAGGACTGATAGGCCTTTGGTTGGACTGGGCAGTGGTCCTCCTAAATTCCCTCAAATCCCTCCTAAGGACTCACGGTGCAGTCAATCCAGACAAATTAAAGGACAAATTAAGTTTGCGCTGCAGATCTCGATCACCCTAACTGTAAGTCACATAACAGCCAACCTACTTCTTGCAAGAACTCCACCATGACAAATGCCGCTGGATGACAACAAACAGAGCCTTCCCCAAATTCTTCCAGGGCTAGTTAAAAATGTAAAATCTGGTATGAAGTCGCCGCCCCTTAAGCATCCCTTTTCCTCATGCACGGAACGCCATCCTCCGATTTAATTGAGGCCTCCGGTCCCTAAGAGAGAGCGACAACGGCCCTCACTCGAGGCCAAGTTTAGCATTTCATTATTTAGTAATCTGAGCTGGAGTCATGCTATTATTGACTCTCAGGCAATCCTCTTTGCCTCTTCTAACAAAAAGAGGATGCCCAGAGAAATAATTGATACCACATTCGGCTTTTGAGTGTGCGTTCCCTTGGTGGTTTGTGCACGAAAGCTTTTTGATTTAGGCTTAAGAATAACAAAAGTTGGGGATATTTTTCACCGACGACCCCCTTATGACATGTCCGTAACCCCTTTCACAGCAGGAATGTTGGCCTCCAGGCATCTCTTAGCAGCTCAAATGAGTGACTAGAGGCTTTCCTTCTTTTATTATAGATCTGCTGGTTAAAAGTGAAAGCCTCTTAAAGGGAAGTCTTTTTTTTTTCTTCCATAAAGGGGGAGGAAAGATCTTTCCCTTTGGACCTGCTCTAAGGAAGACCTGAACACACAGAGGTTTGGGACTGATTTTTGTCATCAGTGGGGGTAAACTAAACCCTTGTTGAAAGTGAAGAGCAACATTCCCCACAGTAACTGAAATTTGCAGGGCTAACTTTTTAGATTCGCATTCTAAAGTCTGGCTGAAGTTTTGCAGTGAATTTTGCTATTCTCTTCGAGAGAGAAGCAGCAAAAAGAGTTCCATTAGTGATAGCAAACATTCTTAGTGGTGATGCAAACTTTCCCAAGTCACTGAAAATTCTTAGCCAAAGGAAGGGATGGTGCAAATTCGATGGTACAAATAGTACAAATTCAATGTGGCAACACAGAAAAAGAAAATATTGGCCCATTCAGAGGGGAAATTCCCAGGGACTGGCCATCAATGACCAAGAGGGTCAGGGGTGTGGTGAGGGATGAAGAACTTAGAGGTCAGTGGCAAAGTAAATGTGTTGCATGTGGTTTACCCAGTTTCAATCTCTGGCCTCTCCATACACAAGGCTTGTTCACACATTACACTGAACACAGGTACAAGCTGTCTCTACACATATACAAGAGTTTGTGTGGAAGAGTGCCAGTTGGTACAGCTCAACACTTTTATACACCCCCATCATTCAGCCTGGACCAGTGCTGAAGGCCTTCTGGCGGTTCCCTCGCTGTGAGAGGTGAGGTTACAGGGAAGCAGGCAGAGGGCCTTCTCGGTAGTGGCGCCTGCCCTGTGGAACACCCTCCCAGCAGATGTCAAGGAAATTAGCAACTGTTTTCCTTTTAAAAGACATCTGAAGGCAGTCCTGTTTAGGGAGGTTTTTAATGTTTATTGCTGTATTGTGTTTTTAATATTCGGTTGGGAGCCGCCCAGAGTGGCTGGGGAAACCCAGCCAGACGGAGGGGGTATAAATTATTTATTTATTTATTTATTTACTTATTTATTGAGCGTGCACTTGTTTAATGTTGCATGTGAGCGTACAGATCCAGTATTTGGGTACACAGATTGTGCACTAACTGAATGTAACATATGAATGGCCCTACGCACACAAAAGAACATAAGAAGAGCCCTGGCTGGATCAGGCCAATGGCCCATCTACTCCGGCATCCTGTTCTCACAGTGGCCACCCAGATGTTTATGGGAAACCTTCCAGCAGGACCCAAGCATAAAAGCACTCTCCCCTCCAATGATTTGTAGCAACTGGAACACACCCACCCACCCACCCACCCACACGTCTAAAGTAGAAAAGACTGGACTATAGGGATAAATAATCTCTCCTAGCATCAAGCAGCTTCATATTTGCCTACAGTTCACACACACATACACCATCTTGGCTGTGAGACGTGGAAGACCTGCTCCCTGCCTTGCAGGTCTATTCCTACCTGGCCTGGGAGGACAAGGTCCTGACTGACTCCAGCTACAAAAGCTGAGGCTGCTGCAGACTCATTGGTTAAGGAATTGTTTATAGGGGTTTATTGTGCCGGGTTCTTGCTACTATTGACATTATAATTTTGTATCTTTATTTTGGTACTTATGATGTATGTGGAAATTGTTTTATTTGGTTATGTACTTTTCATTTATTGTTTATGACTACATTTGTTACATTTTAATTATGTGATTTTTTTTTTTTAGTTTGTCAGCCGCCTTCAGCATGGTTTTATCCATGGAAAGGAGGCATGAAAATAAAATGATGTATGTATCTATACGCACACACCAGTCTTGAAAGTTGGCATCAATTAATTAAAATACATTTTAAAATTAGTTCAGAACAAATGGCAGCCCTCAGGTAAAATTGAGAGTGGTTAATATTCTCCAGGGCCAAATGTTACCACTGGTCTTATAAAGGACCTGCGAGAGGGCTAGGAGGCCTCTTTAATGCTTGTTCTTACACAGAAAGAAAAGAATCAGACTGAACCCAGACCAAAGGCCTGGTGGAACAGCTCCATCTTGCAGGCCCTGCGGAAAGATGTCAAATATCGCAGGGCCCTGGTCTCTTGTGAGAGAGCGTTCCACCAGGCCGGGGCCACGGCCGAAAAGGCCCTGGCTCTGGTCGAGGCCAGTCTAATATCCCTGGGGCCTGGGATCTTCAGAGTGTTATTATTTGCAGACCTTAAGGTCCTCTGTGGGACATACCAGGAGAGGCGATCCCGTAGGTGCGAGGGTCCTAGGCCATATAGGGCTTTAAAGGTTAAAACCAGCACCTTAAACCTGATCCTGTACTCCACCAAGAGCCAGTGCAGCTGGTATAGCACCGGGTGAATGTGCTCCTGCGGTGAGGACCCCATAAGGAGTCTCGCCACAGCATTCTGCACCCGCTGGAGTTTCTGGATCAGTTTCAAGGGCAGCCCCATGTAGAGTGAGTTACAAAAACCAAGCCTGGAGGTGACCATCACATGGATCACAGTGGCTAGGTCAGGACAAGAGAGATAAAGGACCAACTACTTAGCTTGGTGGAGATGGGAAAATGCCACCTTTGTTGTAGCTGTAACCTGTGCCTCCATAGAAAGGGAGGCGTTGAAGATTACACCCAAACTCTTGACGGAAGGCGCTGGTGCTAAGTGTGCCCCCACAAGGGATGGGAGTTGGCCCCCCAACCCCATATCGTCCCGACCCAACTAAGAGACCTCTGTCTTCGAAGGATTTAACTTCAACCGGCTCCCATATAGCCATCCAGCCACGGGTGCCAAACATCTGATCAGTGTGTCTGAGGCCGAGTCAGGATGGCCTTCCATCAACAGATAGAGTTGGGTGTCATCAGCATGAGATGAGAAGCTACTCAATTCCTACTGAATTTTGTGATGTGTTGCTCCGGTCAATATATACACAAACGCACATTAGGAGAAAGTGGGCACACAAATGCATGTTGTACATACAAAAGGGAAAATGGCCTTTCAAAAATGTGTCTCTTAGGCAGAACTGCATTTTTAAAAAATATAAATTCACACAAAATGCTGGTGATTAGGGTTTTTTCTTATTAAAAATAATGAAAATTGCTGCGGAAATGTGGAGAGCTGAATTTAAGAGTGGAAAAAATGAGGAACTGGGAGGAACAAAAATTGACAGATCACTTAACTGTAAGCCTCTCAAAATGCAGGCAAACACACAATCCACTCAGAGAGATGAGCATTTACCTAATATTTCCTTATATCCAATAGGATTTGGGACAGAGGAAGAGGTGAGCTATCTTCCAACAATGCCCTTTCTCCAGTTAGGACACCTGGCACTGAAAAATCAGTATACCCCTTATTGTTGACTCCATCTCTTAATTGTCCTCCTCTTCCACACCACATTTCCTTCCTAGCATTAGTTCTAGGACCAAATTAAATATTCTCTTCCTCAGATGTTCTCTTCAAAATCATTATATTTGATACAATCATACTAATTACCCCCTCCCCACAAAATTCTCACATCACTAAGTGTGAGGGTCTCGCCAGGTGGAAACCCATCACGAATTCAGTCATCGACCAAAAAATAAATAAAAATAAATCATGTGATTCACCATGTCCAATTAGATTAAGGGCAGTGAGGGCATATGAGGATGAGAACAGCGAGGGCAAAAAAAGAAGAAAAGGGCAGTGAGGTGAAGCAGCAGCCGAAGGGAATAAAAGCCTGCTGAACACCACCGAAAAACCCTCAGAAACCTGTTTGTGCGTGTCCAAAAATTGCTTAAAACGAGAGGAACAAAAAGAGAGACAAATTAAGGCGAGGAGTGTCGACTCAGCCATAATCATTTCCACTAGGTTAATCAATATAATAAGAACACATGCATATGCAAATGAGACGTTGGCTCCTATACCTTTCGTGTACACCACAACAGGAAGTGATGTTATTTGTGTCAATCAAACGCTCCTGGTTTCGCTTTGCACATTGTGATTAATACTAATTGGAGCACTGCTTAGACGTGGAACCTAATTCAGCAAGGAAGTTTCTCTTCCTTTTCTTTTTTTTTTTTTACATTCCACACGATCCTTCCGCCACCCCCTGCCTCCTTTTCTAGGTAGTCTTGAGGACTGAATTAAACACACACACACACACTCCAAGAAGAGACCTTCCCCCCACCAAGACAGATGGCCGACAATGAGTTAGAAAAAAAAGAAGGTATCTTGAGATCCAACCTGCAAGAACAAAAAAAAAAAAGAAAAGAAAAGAAAAGAAAAGCTTGCATTGTTGTTTTCATTATCTTGCTTCTGTCATTTCATGAGCTTTGTATCTCACAAGGAAAGAAAGAAGGAAGAGGGGGGGAGGGGGGGAAACTGTGAAATTAATCTTTTGTGCATTGCCAGATAAAGACGAGACATGCTCAGACAAAAGATAGACTGGGAGAAGGTACTGTGATTGATGACTAAAGTAAAGGTGTCAGAAGAGTATTATGTAAATTACTGGAGGCACAGACCATTTCAGAGAGAATGAGAGGGAGAGGGGAGGCTGGGAAGAAAAGGCTGCCGAGGCAATGTCGCCACGACACTGGTCCCCAAGCACCAATTTCTTGCCATCTTTCATCTGCTGAGACAAGCTCACCTCACATTCTATTTGGCTTCTACAGTGCGACAAAGACTGGATGGACTGTGTGTGTGTGTGTGTGTGTGTGTGTGTGAGAGAGAGAGAGAGAGAGAGAGAGAGAGAGAGAGAGAGAGAGAGAGAGAGAAAACAGAGCGGGGAGGAAACCTGTCAACATTAGCAAGGATATATATATATATATATATATATATATATATATGGCAGAGGATTGGCAAGGATAAATCCCTGGCCTGCTTTAGGGCTTTTGCACGGATGATACGACCTTGATATGGACAATGTCAGTCGCCTGTCTTAAGTGCCAGGCAGGAATTTTTCCCAAACCGGCACTGCCAGTTGGGTTTCTGCCTAAAGGGAAAGGGAAAGGTACCCCTGATGGTTAGGTCCAGTCGCAGACAACTCTGGGGTTGCACGCTCATCTCGCTCTATAGGCCAAGGGAGCCGGCGTTTCTCCGCAGACAGCTTCCGGGTCATGTGGCCAGCATGACTAAGTGGCTTCTGGAGAGCAGCACATAGAAACGCCATTTACCGTCCCGCCGGAGTGGTACCTACTTATCTACTAGCACTTTGACGTGCTTTTGAACTGCAAGGTTGGCAGGAGCAGGGACCAAGCAATGGGAGCTCACCCCGTCGCGGGGATTCGAACTACCGACCTTCCGATCGGCAAGCCCTAGGCTCAGTGGTTTAGACCACAGCAGCATAGCAATCGTCATGACTTTGTAAGGCGGAAAGGCATTGGGTAAGCCTAGATTTGGTCAGAGGGGAGGTTGTAGCCTCCTCCTGCCCCTCCATGCATCAGGGTATCCTGTTCAAAGGATCCGGGGGGAGTGGCTCCTATCTGATGCCCATACCGCTCTTCCAATGGGGACCGTTTGGAGGACACCCCAATCTGACGTGGGAAATAGAGTGTTTTCCCCCCGCTGGCTTCACCCTTAGAAACACTCCCAGCGGACGGGTAGGAGTGACATATGCAGTTGCTTACCGCAATGCCTATGGCCAAACCTTCACATCTATAACCAATGAAGTTGTGACCTTATTTGATCCCAAACCAATATGCTGTGTGCAGGGTCAGATTTAGGTTTGATGGGGCCCTAAGCTACTGAAGGTAATGGGGCCCTTTATATGTCCAGCTGTCCTTTGTCAGCAACAAATTGCCACAGTTTTTTTGTTTGTTGAATATATGCTATATGGTAATTTATGAACCTAATAGGTATCTAAAGCCATTTTCACATAACAAAATTTGTATTTTATCAAACTAATTGTTGAAAAGTCCATGCAGAATGTAGGCACCCTTTATATAGAAATGAGCAAACCAGTGATATTTTAGGGAGCAGGCGAGCAGGCGGGGCCCATTACTATATTAATATAATATAAAAACCATAAACAACTGTACATACCATATCAAATGTCAAAGCTGGCAGGAGAATCGCCCAGTTCTGGTGCATTTTGTGGAAAGGAGTGTGCAGGAGCATGCGCTGGGGACCAGAAAATGCACATGGCAGCATGGTTCTTGATTGGCCCAGTTTACTTATATGCCTCCTTTCCAACGCAAGGTGTGCCCAAAGAGGCTTAGAAGAAACACCTGCTTGTTATCAAAATGCAAAACATGGCAGACGGCGGTAGAGGGCAGAGCTGTGCGCATTATCCACCGCGCGTCATGTGAGCAGAAAAAGCTTCACCTGCGACACCGCCTCCTTCCATACAGCCCCACTTGGCCACTTCAATCTGCAGAATTGGCGCCAGTGCAGGCGCTACACAATACTAGCTCCACATTTGTAAGAAATGGATCTTTCAGCATGGCAACACCTGCACTTTGGACCTCTCTGCCTATTGACATTTGCCAGGCGCCTTTGCTGTACTACTCCTTTTGGTGCTGGCTAAAAAAACATTTTGAGCCAGCCTGTTCTGGACATGTAGAGTGTTGTCATGTGTTTTAATCTGGATTTTAGCTTTTCTCTGGTTTAAATTACTTTTGAAGGTTTTCAATTGTTGTTTTGTTTTGTTGATTGCCTTTTTGTTTTACCCTTTTCACAAACTTCTTTGAGGTGGGTTGTTTTTGCTTTGGTACGCAAATTTTGGGAAATAAATAAACAAGGAGCTGCCTTTCTTCCCCAGGATTCTCTGCCCTGCCAGGCAGTTTGTGGCAGGACATTTCTCCTTCCCTACAATGCTCCTGGGAAGAGGGCAGAAGCAAGGGGCAGAGGGCAGCAGTTTGGGTAGGAAGTGAGAGCTGGACTATAAAGAAGGCTGATTGCCGAAGAATTTATGCTTTTGAATGATGGTGCTGGAGGAGACTCCTGAGAGTCCCATGAACTGCAAGAAGATCAAACCTATCCATTCTGAAGGAAATCAGCCCTGAGTGCTCACTGGAAGGACAGATCGTGAAGCTGAGGCTCCAATACTTTGGCCACCTCATGAGAAGAGAAGACTCCCTGGAAAAGACCCTGATGTTGGGAAAGATGGAGGGCAAAAGGAGAAGGGGACGACAGAGGACGAAATGGTTGGACAGTGTTCTTGAAGCTACCAGCATGAGTTTGACCAAACTGCGGGAGGCAGTGGAAGACAGGAGGGCCTGGCGTGCTCTGGTCCATGGGGTCACGAAGAGTCGGACACGACTAAACGACTAAACAACAAGAAAGCAATAATGCCAGCAGAAAAAGCACTGGGCTAGGAGGCTGCTCATGCCGCCACAGTGCTTTGGGGCAGAAGGATGCTGTTATCAGGGGTAGGGACCAAAATCACTGCAGCAAAGAAAACAGCAGTGGACCCAGCCCCCCAGTCCAATGCTTGTCTTCTCAGAGCCAGGCCCTTAAAAAGATGTTTCCTTTTTTAAAAAAAAATAATGCAATAAAATAATGAAATCAAAGTGAGTGAATACTAGCTGCAGTAGGCACCACCACCCTCCAACCTGCCACGCCTCTGGGTACTGGCTCTTTCCTGACTATGCCGCATGCCAGCTATGGCTAATTCTGCCAATTTCAGCTTCTTACTTTCCCATAAATTCAGCTGGCCACATTTCTCTAATAATTTGTGAGACGTCCTCAAGGAAGCCCCTCCGCATTTTCTCATAGGGACAGTTTTGCATGCAGTTTTCCCTAATACACACATTTTTGCAAGCAATTTCCCCCAACACAATGCATTTTTTGTTTGTTTGAGATTTCCAGTAACATATGCATTTTATGCTCTCTTTTACCCCAGTATCTGCATTGTTGTACACTTGGCATATACTGTGCAATATTCGGAGAAGTACAAATTGTGAAGGGCACGTGTATTTTGGCTTGTGTGTTCTTTAGGGAACTGGAAATTCGGTAGGTCCAGTCTGCATTTCTCCAGTGTCCCTGGAACTGAACATGTACATAAGGAATTGGCAGTGCCAGTAATTCAATTGGGAACTTTGTGCATACATAACATGTGCTCTCTAACACAATGCTGCAGGCTAAACATGTGGGATATGAAACACATAGCAGTCAAGGACAACATTCCTAGAATGGATATCCTAGGAGATGCTTTGTACCAGCTAAGAGAAAACTTCCTGTTTCCTCCTGAGCTGGCGCAGTCACTTGGGACTAACCCCCTTATTGGATATTTCATGTAGATATGTACTTTTGTAACCTAAGTCTGCCTTCAGGGATCCAACTGTGAACTGAAAGATTGTGAGTAAACTACTTTTATATTGGCTTTAATCAGATTGTCGTATCTTCTCTTTCAAGAGGGATAAGAACAGATCTAACTGGGAATCTTTAATAATAATAATAATAATAATAATAATAATAATAATAATAATAATAATAATTTTTATTTATACCCCGCCCTACCCAGCCAAGACCGGGCTCAGGGCGGCTAACATCAAATATAATAACAATTGATTAAAATACAGTTTAAAAAACAAGATTAAAATACAACATTAAAACATTAAAATGCAGCCTCATTTCAGTGGAAGCTCAATCAAAAACTCAATCAAAAATAGTGAGGCTCAGACCAGCCTGCAACAAGCTAACCGCTATGCAGTTTAAAAGGGGGAATGTTTGGAACTCTGCTAAGATATAGAACTTGCTAACGCAAGTTAGGAAGGATATCATTAAATAATATATTCTCTCCTGCCTCCCTAAACATCCCCACAAAACATACCCAATTTCCCGTTCCTCATAGGCCTTGCTTTCCAGACCTTTGATCATCTTGGTTGCCCCCCTCTGCACACATTCCAACTTCTCGATATCCTTCTTAAACTGTGGTGCCCAGAACTGGACACAGGACTCCCACTGGGAATCAGACCCCATTCACTAGAGAGCTGCTTCCTGTTAGAAAAGACAATATAGGCTAGAGACGGACAAGTAACCAGCCAGGATCTGGTTTCCTTTGTTCCTATTTTTTGAATATTTCGTCTATCCTTCTCTCCCACCCGCTGGACGATAGAATTAACATGCCTCCTGCTTTCAAATCAATTATTACGAATCGGCTTTTGAATTTTACCTATGACTCACCTTTGCTCCCCTTTAATTTTATGTCTGGCTTTGGTTCAAAAATGTTATTTGGCTGAAGAGAAAGCTCCCTCCGACAGTCACCTCTCACCTTAGTCCCTTTTTTAAAAAGAGAGACGGAGAGAGAGAAAAGAGCATTCTAATAATAATACTTCTCAATAAGGTGATGTTTTGTATAATAAGCTGATTTCAGAATGAGGCCCAAATTAGCTGGAGAGTGGAATAGCTTTCCATTAGCAGATGATAAGTAGAATCACTTTGACCCTATAGCAAGGCCTGCAACCTGCACACAGACACCCCAAAAAAACTCTATCCCAACCTACTATATGGTACTTTATCTGAAACTGTGAGTGTCTTTCCAGGCAAATCCTTTTGGCATGAAAGAAAATAAATAAATGTATATCCAGCCCGTTACTGAATTGCTGTGGGTTACCTTCAAGACAGCAACTCCATTGCATAGCTGTCAAGCGTCCCTTATTTGGCGGGACAGTCCCTTATCCCAGCGCCATGTCCCGCTGCTGTCCCTTATTGATGATGTCCCTTAAATTTCCCGGGTTTCAAAGGAAGCAGCTCCTCTCCCTCTCTCCCTGCCAGCCAGGGAGGAGGGAGGCTCCAACTGTGTTGCTTGGCTGCATTGCTCACCCAATAAGAAGTCTAAGAACGACTGGGGAATCGCCTTTGCTCACTGCTTCCCAGCGGAGAGGTGGCGGTGTTTTTCCTTGAGTCTTGAGGCTTCGTTTTGCTGCTGGCTGGGCTTTCTGCCTTTGGCTCAGAGGGGCTCAGAAATTGAACATATCTGTGCCCGGGAAATCCCTTATTTTGGCTGCTGATCCCCCTTTTTTTTTTTTTTTTTTTTTTTTGAGGCTGCTGGTCCCTTATTTTCAAATCTGTAAGTTGACAGCTATGTTCCATTGTGAGGAAATCACACATTCCCTATTGCTGGGCGAATGTGATTCCCCATCTCCTTCTGGGTGCTTTTGTTTGCATTCCCAGGTGCTTTTGCAAAATCAACATTTGGACAAATTCTGAGCATCTGGTTACTGCTATTTTAATTCCTCACGGTACTCCCAAAATTGCATCGCTGCAGGGTGTTGAAGAAATAAGTGGTCTATGTCCATTTACCTGTGATCATAGCAGCTAACTCCTAGGAGACAAATAAAATATTTGAGTTGGCTGACCCCGCAAAGTTGATGGGCATCACCATTCAAATGGTGTGCATGCATCATGGTTGATTGTGCAGGGTGGGACTTACCTGCCTCCCAATATTTTATTCACATTGGCATCCCTGCCTCTGATTAAGCATCATTTAATTCAGTGGAATTTAATTCTGAGTAGGTATGTATAGGGTTGCATACCCTCCAACATTTCTGTCTCTCTCTTTTTTAGTTTTATTGTTACTGTTCACATTAACACACCATACACGCCATACAGAAAAAGGAAATAAATTCCATCACCACCAAAGAAAAAAAGAGAATTAATACATCAACTAATAACCTTCAAAACATAAAATGCCCTCCAAGATTTCTCTGATGAAAATAGGGGTGTCCTATTCCATCATCAATTATTATTATTATTATTATTATTATTATTATTATTATTATTATTATTATTGTTATTATTCATTTCCCAATAATCTGCGTGGGTTGCCCCAGCCATTCTGGGTGGCTTCCAACATATATAAAAGCACAATAAAACATCAGAAATCTTCCCTATACAGTGGTACCTCAGGTTAAGTACTTAATTCGTTACGGAGGTCCGTTCTTAACCTGAAGCACCACTTCAGTGCTTCAGGAGGCCTCCTGCCTCCTGCTGCTGCCGTGCGCCGGAGCACGATTTCTGTTCTCATCCTGAAGCAAAGTTCTTAACCCGAGGTAATATTTCTGGGTTAGTGGAGTCTGTAACCTGAAGCGTATGTAACCCAAGGTACCACTGTACAAGGCTGCCTACAGATGTTTTCCAAAGGTTGTTATTTACTCATTTCCTTGGTACGATGTGTGTCTGTATGTGTTGCATAACTCCCTACCCTCCAACATTTCTCTGATGAAAATAGGAACATCCTAAGGAAAACAGGGACATTCTGGGATCAAATGAGAACACATGGTGGCTTCTGTAAATCCAAGACTGTCCCTGGAAAATAGGGACACGTGGAGGGGCTGGGGTTGCACTGCAAGGTTCTTCTAGACCAGCAATGGTCCATCGGCTCCACCATAGGCTAGATTAGGGCTCATCAGTGTGGCACCTTTGATATAGTGATGGCTACAGCTCCCATAATCCATGAGCCTTGACTATGCTGGCTAGAGCTGATGGGAGTTAAGTCCACGAACTTTAGGATGGCAACATGTTGTCTACCCTTGACCTGGGCAGTCTCATCCAGCAAGACTCTTCTTATCTCCTTATGCACCCCTAGAGAAATCTTTCTGAAGGACTCTATTGTTGTTGTTGTTGTTTAGTTGTTTAGTCATGTCTGACTTTTCGTGACCCCATGGACCAGAGCACGCCAGGCACTCCTGTCTTCCACTGCCTCCCGCAGTTTGGTCAAACTCATGCTGGTAGCTTCGAGAACACTGTCCCACCATCTCGTCCTCTGTCGTCCCCTTCTCCTTGTGCCCTCCATCTTTCCCAACATCAGGGTCTTTTCCAGGGAGTATTCTCTTCTCCTGAGGTGGCCAAAGTATTGGAGCCTCGGCTTCAAGATCTGTCCTTCCAGTGAGCCCTCAGGGCTGATTTCCTTAAGAATGGATAGGTTTGATCTTCTTGCAGTCCATGGGACTCTCAAGAGTCTCCTCCAGCACCATAATTCAAAAGCATCAATTCTTCGGCGATCAGCCTTCTTTATGGTCCAGCTCTCACTTCCATACATCACTACTGGGAAAACCATAGCTTTAACTATACGGACCTTTGTTGGCAAGGTGATATATAAATCCCTAAATATATAGCTGGGTTGATCTTTTGTCTCCAGCAGGGTCCAGTCAGATACCTCCTGGTATCTCATAAGCCAGGCAGCAAATTTTGTTCTACCATCAATTTACCCTTTAAAAAACAGAAGGGAGAGAAAAATATTTAATTCTTTTCTTCCTGCCCCATATAATTGGTGCACTGGATGTCATGCATAGTTCATATCTACATTAATAGCCATTTCACAAATGCTAAAATAATGATTTCATCTGCAGGAACCAAATTCTCCTTATAGGATGACGTTAAAAGAGAGAGAGGGGGGAAGATGTCATTTTGGGCTGCACGTATCCTCCACCCTAAAAGGGAAGGGGAGAAAAATCAAGGTAGCTATACAAAGAAAAAAGTTAAAGTACTTGAATAATTTAAATTACTCCCCCCCTTTTTTTTTTTGCACATGCTCAGACCTCCTGAATTCTTTTCTAACTGAAGTGCTTATATAAAAATTTGACAGCTCTTATAATTTTAAATTGCTCTGCACTGAGTATGCCCAGAACTTTGATCACTTCCAAATTCAAGGGCTTATAAAAATTTGAAGCACTCCAATAATTCTAAATTGCAATGCACTGTGTAGAGTAATTTAAAATTATTGGATGGTGCTCCATTTCTCCCCCACCCCTCCCTCTCTTATTTTTTTTTTTTTTAAGGGGAGGAAAAAAGGTCTTCCATTTGGAAGCGAGTCAAGCTGCATTCCGATGCAGCCGTTTAAAATATATATAGCACTGCTCTAAAATTTAATGAAAATTAAATTAAAACTATTGTGGGAGGGGAAAAATACGACCATGGTTACTTGCACATAGCTAAAGAAAACTGGCGAGCCTATGGAAGAATTGCTTTGTGAAACTTGTGAAGTTTCATCTGTCCTAGCATTCTGCTCCTAACAAAAAGACAAAAGGCTTTAGCTTAGTGGATGAGTATCTCTTTTCCATGCAGGTTTAATGCCCAGCATTTCCCGGTAGGTCTGGAAAAGATTCCTGCCTGGAATTCTGGAGAGAATCATAGAATTGGGACCACTAGGGTCATCCATCTCAACCCCCTGAAATGCAGGAATTTTTCTTTCTTTTTATTCAAGATTTTCTTGATTTACAAAAGTGTTTGCAATGTCTCTCTCTCGTGTATATTTTTCCCCCATGTAACATTTTTACAAATCAGTTTCATTTGTTGAGACATTAGGAAGAAAAGGGGGAAAGGGGTGAGGGTGGGGAAGATGGGTGGGGGTGGGGTCGGGTGGCGATGTTTCTATTTTACTTACTGTGTGTAGGGTTTGGTGTCAGCATTGCTTGTGCAGGTTCTTTGCTGTTCACTTGCGTTCCTTTGATGGTGAGAGAGGTTGTGGTTGGCCTAGGGTGTGGCTGTTCATTTGTGGTTGGCTGTGGTGGTCTTTGTTTTCGTGTGTGAGTGGGGTGGGGTGGTGTTTTGGATCAGGTTAGCTATATTGATTTGTATGCTGTTGGTGGATTTTTGTCATTGTCTTGTTGGGTTGTGTATGTGATAAAGGGGAGCCATACCATGGTGAAGGCATCTTCTTCTATTTGTTCCCGTGTCAGTTTCAGTTTATTGGTTAATTTTTCTAGTAAGGCTGTTTCCCATACTATTTGGTACCATTGGTCCATGCTTACTCCTGACAGGTCTCTCTAGCGTCTGGCTATGATGTTTCTGGCTGCTGAAAGTAAGTGGGTTATGAGTTCTTTGATGTGTAAGTGGGCATTATTGTCTTGGAAGATGTTTAGTAAGGCCAGTTCTGGGGTGATTTCTAATACTTGCTTGGTTATTTTACTTATTTTTTGTATGGTTGTTGTCCAGAATAGTTGGATTTGGGGGCACTCCCACCACATGTGGAGGTATGTGCCTGTGGAGGTGCACCCTCTCCAGCATTTTGGTGAGGTTCCTGGGCGTATTAGCGCTAGTTTTCTTGATGTTAGGTACCACCTGTAGGTGAGTTTTAGAAATGCAGGAATATTATGCTCAACCTACAACCCTGAGATTAGGAGTCTCATGGTCTACTGACCTAGATGGTTTGACTCAGCATAAGATGAGTTCTTCTGTCCCCATTTAAACAACCCCTTTCTTCAGCTCCATGAAGACTGGGATCTTTCCATTATTTTTAAGGGAACTGCCATAGCTTACCATTAGAATATCTCCCTTGCATTCAGAAGGTCCAGGTTCAATGCCTTCCTTCTCCCGGTAAGGGAGAGGTGTTGACAGCATCAATAGTACTGAGCTAGATGGTCTGGTCTGACTCAGAATAGATGTTCCCATTTTTCTAACTGTGGGTAGCCAAAAACTGCCGAAAGCATCATGTGTTTGCATGCAACTCTCCCACCCAAAAAGACCCACCCACAGGACAGTTTGCATGAAGTCAAAGGAAGCAATACAAAAACACCAGGACCATCAAAGAGGAATAACTAACATATGATAAAGCAGCAGACTCCACACAAAAAACAGCAGGTAACAGAGCCAGGTATTGGTCGATTCAAACGAGTCCTTTACGCTGTCCATTCAGCATTAAGTCTCATTGAGTTCAATGGGACTTACTACCAGTTACTACCAGTGCTGGGCTGGGAGGAAGTAAAGAGAAGTCTGCAATCATTACTTACCTTGGAGTAAGCCACAGTGAAATCAGTTGAACTTACTGCTGAGCAGTCAAGTATAGGATTGCATGGTTATTTCTCTAAGGCCCTGCTTAGAATGTGTTTACACACACACACACACACACAGAGAGAGAGAGAGAGAGAGAGAGAGAGAGAGAGAGTTGTGTATTTTATCATCATGTTATTATTATTTTTAAAGGGACTAAAGCCAGCAGTCCATAGTTACGGCAGTCCCAGGGCAAATATCCCTCAACAGTGGAGCCGTCCCTGTGGAACAACCTCCCATCAGATGTCAAGGAGATAAAGAACTACACAACTTTTAGATGACATCTGAAGGCAGCCCTGTATCGGGAAGTTTTTAATGTTTGATGTTTGATTATGTTTTTATATGTGTTGGAAGCTGCCCAGAATGGCTGGGGCAACCAGCCAGGTGGGTAATGTGTTGTTGTTGTTGTTGTTGTTGTTGTTGTTGTTAAATTTCCACTGCTGACCTCAGGCTCCTCCAGATATGTGTACTGACTATTCATCCTGATGTTCTTGATTCATCAGGTTCATTGCAAATCACTTTGGGAGGCCTCATAGGAGTAATTCAGAAATGAAGTGGTTGTTGTTGTTGTTGTTGTTGTTGTTGTTGTTGTTGTTGTTGTTAAAACAGAAAGCCACTATTCCTAGCCTCCAGTTATTCAGAGGAGTCCTGCCTCAATGCTTGGAGATGCCGTTAAGGTATAATGTCCATGAGATCAACCCAGAACCAGAAACTTATTCTCACAGAACATCATGGATTTGTAGATGCGTGCCCATTGATTCCTACTGCAACGAAGGGTTTCAAATTCAGTTCATTTCTCCTCAATGCCAGGAAAGCATTCCAGACTCTGAAAACATCAGCTAAACATCACCTGTCCTTATTAAGTGAGGAGCAACAATCGCTGTCAAGGTCAGCAAATGTCTAGGACTGTGGCTATCTGCTGCAGCACCAGAGCTCTGAGAAAGCAGCACACCCAGTTGAAGGGCAGCTGTTCATCCTTTTTGAAAATGTCCTATTACTGAGATAAGGGACCACTGAGCCTCTTCGGCTTGCCAATCAGAAGGTTGACAGTTTGAATCCCCGCAACCAAGTGAGCTCCCATTGCTCTGTCCCAGCTCCTGCCAACCTAGCAGTTTGAAAGCACACCAGTGCAAATAGATAAATAAGTACCACTCCAGCAGGAAGGTAAATGGCGTTTCAGTGTGCTCTGGCTTCCATCCCAGTGTTCCATTGCACCAGAAGCAGTTTAGTCATGCTGGCCACATGACCCGGAAAGCTGTCTGTGGACAAACGCCAGCTCCCTCAGCCTGAAAGCGAGATGAGCGTCGCAACCCCATAGTCACCTTTGACTGGACTTAACCATCCAGGGGTCCTTTACCTTTACCTATTTTTTACCTTATTACTGAGAGATCCAGATGTTTGCCCAATACCACTGCCCATCTATTTGCCTGGTTCTGTATACATAATATGCATGCAAAGCCACAGCTCCAGAGTATAAAAAAAATAGTATATATATATATCTAAAAATACAGATGCTACGGGATATGTACAATGCAGGCAAAGAAATGGCTATAATAGCATTTTCTATGCAATTTTGAAAATATGTCTAATGCAAAAATAGCTTGATAATGTAGACATTTTATTTCCTCAGCGGAACGTAATCTTGCATCTTAGCTAAGGAGTCACTAACTTTTTGGCTCCTGTGCAAAACAGCTGTTGCCTCTTGGTAAACTATTGCAGCAGCTGCAAAGACTACAGCCCAGAATCGAATTGCTAGGTGGTGATGGAGACATTCTGCTAGCTTTCTGCCAGGTGAGTTTGCACCACACTGACCTCCACACTGCCTCTTTCAGATCTGCCCCTACCTTGCCAGTCGCTACTGCTGCTATCACAATTACTACTACAATTATTAATGTTATCATTATTACTGCTCTTAATACTACTTGCTACTCCTACTGGTACATTAGTATGAGAATGATGGCTAAATTTATATACCAAAATGGCTATTTGCTGCTATTATTAGATAATCTTCTTCTTTGGCGATCTCTCGTAGCTGAGTAAGATTGTCTTCCATAAACATGGTTTTAACAATGAGTCCGTAAGTGACTGTGGAGGCCAATTCTGGATCCACACTTCCTTCCACAGTGGGAACATAGGTTTCTGGGCAGGAGTTGATCATGGTGTGGATTTGCCAAGTGTGCCTTCCTCTTAGCACGTTTCTCACTTGCATCCTGAGTTTGAGTGTCTTCAAAGCCCATGACACATTTGGTAAAGGCTGTTCTCCAACTGGAGCACTCACAGGTAAGTGTTTCCCAGTTGTCAGTGTTTATACACTGGTACCTTGGTTTACAAACTTAATCCATTCCAGAAGTTCTTTCTTAAACCAAAGTGTTCTTAAACCAAGGCATGCTTTCTCATAGCAGCGGGGGCCTCAAATTACGAATGGAACACACTCAACAGGAAGCTAAACGTGTTCTCCTTCCAAGGCCAAGTTCACAAACCAAAACACCTACTTCCGGGTTTGCAGTGTTCTTAATCCCAGTTGTTCATAAATTAAGCTGTTCTTAAACCAAGGTACTACTGTACTTCCTTTGCTATATTTCTATTACTAGTATTGCTACTATAGCCAATATCACTCCTATTCCTGCTGCCAACAAAGGTCTGTATAGTTAAAGCTATGGTTTTCCCAGTAGTGATGTATGGAAGTAAGAGCTGGACCATAAAGAATAAAGAAGGCTGATCACCGAAGAATTGATGGTTTTGAATTATGGTGCTGGAGGAGACTCTTGAGAGTCCCATGGACTGCAAGAAGATCAAACCTCTCCATTCTGAAGGAAATCAGCCCTGAGTGCTCACTGGAAGGACAGATCTTGAAGCTGAGGCTCCAATACTTTGGCCACCTCATGAGAAGAGAATACTCCCTGGAAAAGACCCTGTTGGGAAAGATGGAGGGCAAAAGGAGAAGGGGACGACAGAGGACGAGATAGCTGGACAGTGTTCTCGAAGCTACCAGCATGAGTTTGACCAAACTGCGGGAGGCAGTGGAAGAAAGGAGTGCCTGGCGTGCTCTGGTCCATGGGGTCACGAAGAGTTGGACACGACTAAACGACTACACAACAACAACAATTCCTGCTGCAACCAGAAGACCTCTTTCCAATCCAGCCAAAGGTCCATCCATAATTTCCCACAAGTGGCCATTCAGATACCTGTAGGAAGACCACAACCAGGAAATGGAGACAATAGTCCTCTCTTCTTGCTGTTCCACAGCAGCGGCTATTAGGGGAAGGACCACAGCTCAGTGGTCGAGCATCTGCCTTGCATGCTGAAGATCCCAAGTTCAACCCCCAAGTATCTCCAGACCCTTGATCCTCTTAGTTGTCCTCCTCTACACACTAAGGTAGGTGCCACTAAAGGTCCAATTCCTATACTCTGTGAAATGGGCCTCCTGATCAGATGGTATCTTCAGGACTCCCTCACATGTAGAGCACAGAGATCAACAGAGTTTTTATTGGGTGAGATGATCTTCAATGCTAAACCAAGGATATATAGCTCACCATGGGTGGAGAGAACTCATACTTGGATAGTTTGATAACCATCTGTATCTACTTAGTACAGGGATAAGGAACATGTGGCCCTGCACCTGTTACTGGACTCTAGCTCCCATCATCCCTAACACTGGCCATGCAGGCTGGGGCTGATGGGAGTCTAACAGCATCTACAGGACCACAGGCTCCTCAATCCTGTGTTAAGTCACCAATTAGCCACACACCATCCCTTTCTCCTATGGGGAGAGGAGGGCATTGAGATTAGCAACTCGCCTCTCGTAGGCCATCTCTGATACTTCGCCTCATCTTCCAGCTTCTGCACTTTCCCTATTGTTCCCTCTTCAAAAGTATAACATTCTATTGTACGCTGGAAGAAAGGATGTCCTATTATTTGCAATTATTCCTTAATTTGGCCAATATGAGAGGTTACTGCTGTTGAAAAGAATGAGTAAAAGCTGTTTCGAAGGCCCAAAGTGCTGGCAATAAAGTTTTAAAGGAGTGCAAATGATGAATAATAAGCCCGGCAATGAGGGCTTGGGATATTTAAAATAAGTAGAAAGACATAATGTGGAGCAAAGGAAAGAAAAGAGTTTCAGTGATGGGGTTCCAAACCTTTTCTGGGTTCTTAGTTCTGCCAATAAATTATCATACCCAACATTTCTCCAATGAAAATAGGGACACACCATTCCATAATGACCATTTTCCCATTTATACTCCAACACATCTTATTGGGCTGCCCCAGCCACTCTGGGGAGCTTTCAACATATATAAAAACATAAAACATGAAACCTTTTTTTAAAAAAAAAAATCCCTATACAGGATTGCCTTCAGGTGGCTCGGGGGTTGGATAACTCCACACCCTCCAACGTTTCTCCAGTGAAAACAGGGATGTCCTAAGGAAAAGTGGGACATTCCGAGCTCAGATCAGGATGCCTTCTCTAAATCAGGGGCATCCTTAGAAAAGAGGAACACTTAGAGGGTCTGCATTCCTGCATCTGGAGGTGTAAAGGTAAAGGTAAAGAGATCCCTGACCATTAGGTCCAGTCGTGGCCGACTCTGGGGTTGTGGCGCTCATCTTGCTTTACTGGCCGAAGGAGCCGGCCGAAGGAGCTTCCGGGTCATGTGACCAGCATGACTAAGCCGCTTCTGGCGAACCAGAGCAGCGCTCGGAAATGCCGTTTACCTTCCCGCCAGAGCGGTACCTATTTATCTACTTGTACTTTGATGTGCTTTTGAACTGCTAGGTTGGCAGGAGCAGGGACCGAGCAACGGGAGCTCACCCCGTCGCGGGGATTCAAACCGCCGACCTTCTGATCCTAGTCCTAGGCTCTGTGGTCCTAGGCTCTGTGGTTTAACCCACAGGGCCACCCGCGTCCCCCATCTGGAGGTGTAGCACCTTTAAATGAGAGGAAAACCAAGCGAGGTTCCTAGAGGGGGGCTTAATATTGCAAATGAGCCATTCAGATATCACAGGGGTAGTCAGTGAGATGCCCCCCAGATTTTGTTAAACCGTCATATTTGACCACTGCGCAGGAATAGGTCTTACTTAGGCCAAAGGCCATCCTTAGAATGCTCTGTCCTTTTTGTAGAGTTGGGAAATGTTCGGAAAAAGCCCTAGCGGTTCCATTGAGCTCCCACTCTGAAGTTTTAATTATTCATGTTTTGCTGTTGATTTTGCATTGTGAATGTTTTGTATTTGCAGGCTGCAATGCAAACTGCCCTGAGATAATTTTTTATGAAGGGGCAGCGTGCTGGACTCTCTCGAGCATTTTGTTCAGTTCATATTTAAATGTGCCAAAATGCGGGGGGGGGGTGCATTTTAGGAGAACGCATGAACACCCCCCCCCATAAAATGCAAATAAGTTGTTTAATTTATTTTTTAAAAATCACAGAATGAAGCAGAAATTATGCAGGAAACGGTTGGGATGTACTTATGAATAAACACGTGCAAAACTGACATGAGCTGGAAATATCTGTCAGCGGCGAGAATATACCCGTTTGAGCCACCTCCGTTTCTCTGCAGCAAATTCGGAACTGATACACTCCAGACTTCATTTCCATTTACTGCTGAATTACTGTATTGACACAGACAGTTTGCACTTTATGATATGTGTGATTGATGGCTTTATTATTGTGCCAGCATTCTCTGTATTTTTTAATAGGCAGCTTTCAATACAAATGTTTTACACAGTGTTGTTGGAATGGAACGCTCTGCTTTATGCCTAATCAGATGGTGTGTTCCATTTAGTTCAGCGTTGTCCATACCAGAGATGGGGCACCTCTGGCCCAAAGCCCCCAGAGCTCTTCCCCATTTACTCCCTACCTTGAGTTTACCATTCCCTTCCTCTCCCACTTTCCCTATGTCAGATTTTAGATTGTAAGCTCCTCTGACCAGGGACCTGGCCTCTTGTACCACACAAAGCACCAACGGTGGAGCATCTTCTTTCCTTGCCAAAGTCCCAGGTTGAGTCCTCAGCATCTCCAGGTCTGAAATCCTATAGACGTGTTGCCAGTATACTGAGCAGAATTGATCGATGGTCTGCCTTGCGGTAAGGCAGGTTCCTATTGTTATGAGTTGGGGTCTTGGCTCAGTTACGGATGGTATCCTGAGTCCCATCTAATCCTTGTTATCCTGTATCTGCAAGGCTAGAATGTGCAAGAGGGAGCCTGGGTGATAGGTCAAACAAGTCCCTTTGTAATGGCTTTAGGGGAGCAGTTAAGTGCTCATCTGCATCTCAAAAAATGAACTAAGTGATGGTGGTCATCAGAGAAGAGGGTAGATATCCCCCCCCCACTCCTTTTACCTGGCTGGAGGCCAGGTTCCTCCAGGCAGAAGAACAATAGTACAGTGGTACCTCGGGTTACAAATGCTTCAGGTTACAGACACTTCAGGTTACAGACTCCACTAACCCAAAAATAGTACCTTGGGTTAAGAACTTTGCTTCAGGATGAGAACAGAAACCACACAACGACGGCGTGGTGGCAGCGGGAGGCCCCATTAGCTAAAGTGGTGCTTCAGGTTAAGAACGGACCTCCGGAACGAATTAAGGACTTAACCCGAGGTACCACTGTATGTGCAGAAGAGCTGGATTCTGGGAGCTAGAGAAGAAAAGAGGTATCTCAATCTGTATGCTTGTTGACACTCTCCAAGAATTCTAAGAGGTTTATAAGACAAGACTTGTCCTTGCAGAAGCCATGCTGGCTCTGCTTGTTCTTCTAAGCTGGACTTTTGGGCTTCTCTGGAAATCTAATGGAGAAACAAGATCTGTCTGGGTAGTAACACTGTGAGCCCCTCCATCCTATGGTTGCATGTACGTATAAATAAAATCTCATATCCTAAAGACACCACAATCTCCGCTGGCATTCATTCCAAGGGAACTGAACTCTGGGAGAGCACAGGCACCGCTGGAGATGCTATCACCACTTGGAGATGCTGTTTCCCCTATGGAGACTGAATAATGATGATAATAGCATTTCTGTCTTAGACTGGGCAAGACCTCTGTGTGTTTTTCTGAGCTCATAGACTAGTCCTAAACTTGGTGATACCCTGCAACTCATGTGCCAAGAAACGTCAGAAGAGAGTTGGCAGAGCAAAAGGGGGGGGGTGATTAAAATATACTTTGCTTAGGGAACAGAAGAAGAAAGCCCTCCACACAGTTTTCGTCACATGGCAAGGGAGATGTCACCATTTAATAAACTGACAAAATCTATCTATCTCCTATGCGTGAACACAGAACGGTTATAGAGAGGTTAACAGGAATTGATGGCATCCGGGCATTCATTTTACACTGAACCAGAGTCTTTGGTGATTGAAATAGACAAAGACGTATAGGGTTATCTTGTTGAAGAGGCTTTCTTAATTACTGGCACTTGTCATTTCTCCATAGCTTTATCTAAGTCATGGAAGGCTAACTAGCACTTCTTCCCCAGCCAGAGCATTGTTTGCTCAGGAAACCCAGCACAGGGGCAACGCCTTTAGCTCCCCTTCTTGTTTTCCTTCCATAAGTGTACCATGTTATAAAAGTGTTCATAAATTAATGCATCCTGATATTTTTATCTGTTATCATTGATGACTGCTAGACTGAAAAATGTTGTCGTATCATCAATTAATCATCATTGTTTTGTACACAAACTCACAAAATTGTAGAGTTGGAAGGGACCCTGCAAAATGCAGGAATCCCAGCTAAAGCATCCATGACAGATGGCCATCCAACGTCTGCTTAAAAATCTCCAAGGAAGGAGAGTCCACCACCTCCCAATGGAGTCTGTTCCACTGTGGAACAGGTCTTACTGTCGGAAAGTTTTTCTGTATCTTTAGTAGGAATCTCCTGTCTCGTCACTTGAACCCATTGGTTTGAGTCCTACCCTCAAGAGCAGGAGAAAACAAGCGTCAGGTGAAAGCCCTTAAGATATTTAAAGATGTTCTTATGTTCTATTTAAACATAAGAACCTGCTGGATCAGACTCTCTTTTGATGGAGTGTTTGCTGTGGAGCCCAAGTAGACAAAATCATCTACCATCTCAAGCGTGTGGTCACCAATGCTGGCGACAGCTCTCTATATTGGACAAACAGGCCAAACCCTACACCAAAGGATAAATGGACATAAATCTGACACCAGGAATCACAAGACAGAGAAGCCAGCAGGAGAACACTTCAGTCTCCCAGGACATTTGATACAGGATCTCAAAGCAGCTGTCTTATTACAAAAGAATTTCAGAAATAGACTTGAAAGAGAAGTAGCTGAATTAAAACATGTTGTTGTTGTTGTTTAGTCATTTAGTCGTGTTCGACTCTTCGTGACCCCATGGACCAGAGCACGCCAGGCACTCCTGTCTTCCACTGCCTCCCGCAGTTTGGTCAAACTCATGTTCGTAGCTTTGAGAACACTGTCCAGCCATCTTGTCCTCTGTCATCCCCTTCTCCTTGTGCCCTCCATCTTTCCCAACATCAGGGTCTTTTCCAGGGACTCTTCTCTTCTCTTGAGGTGGCCAAAGTATTGGAGCCTACAACTTATTACTAAACTGAAAACTATGGAGAAACATGATCTGAATAGAGAGATTGGATTCTTGTCTCATTACATATGCTAAAGCTATTTTTGGTCATCTGCATACAATCCCTTGCTTTTTCCTGTAGAACTAATTGCAGTCGTTAACAATCGTCAACAGGTTTACCACACCTATTGAGTCAATCACCCATCTCCTACTACCCTTTTGAGAAAAACCCCACCCCACCCTCTCACTATATATAAGGGTCTGGTGACTTCTGTTTCAGTGTATCTGAAGAAGTGTGCATGCACACAAAAGCTCATGCCAAGAAAAAACTTAGTTGGTCTCTAAGGTGCTACTGGACAATTTTAATTTTTTTTTTTTTTATTTTGCCTGCGTCACACCAACGTGGCTACCTACCTGAATCTAGAATCCTGTCCCAGGATGTTGGTCTTTGTTGGGCTGATGATAAGGCAGCGCTCGGGAAAGCGAGTGATGAGTCTCTGTAGAGCTTCCTCAGAGTGAGCTATCAAGGCTGCGTCATCTGCAAGCAAATCTCTCGGATAAGGACCCACTGCACATTTGTCTTGGCGTGGAGACATGCTAGGTTGAACAGACCCCAATGGGGGTCAATTTAATTACACTAGATATATTCCTTACAAAATGCCAGAAATTCAAAGAGTGGGTGGGTGGGTGGGTGGGGAAGGTCACCAGCGATATTTCAGAAGATATCCAAACTGGAAGATACAACATCTTGGGCAGACAGAACACATTAGCTCCGTGCAAGAAGATGATCTTTAATGTACTTATCATTGCAATATGGGTAATGGGAACTTTCAGGAGCACTTTACTTTAAGTGCCCTCTGAGAAATGCTAATTTGCATTGAAACACCTATGGAGCCCCACGTGACAACTACATGAATACCCGGTGCATTTCATTTTGATCAATTCTATTACGGACCACACAATGGGAATTTGCAACGATCGGCCTCTTATAATATTATTAAATTTTCTATTAATATTACATACGTTAAGAGGAAGATTAGCACGTTTCTAAGGACAGTACAAAGCCATTTCCCCTTATTAGCCATGCTCATTACAACAGTAGGAGGTTGGGGGCTCCCACCTGTTACTGGATGTTTGTGCTGCTTAAGCAATACATGGAGTTAGATGCTCGGAAGCCTGCCCTCTGTACACAAGGAACTGGTAGGCTACCGAGTGTGTCATGGCTGCCTTGCAAAGCATTGTGGGAATCACAGCCAAACATTCTTTGTCAGTCCCCTAAATCATGGTCCCAATTTTTACCTCTTTAGGGAGATTCAAAGGAAGCCTTTTAAAAATGGCGTTAGTGCTGTGAGCTGGTGAAGCTCTCATCATTCAGGGGTGCTCCCTGTTCCCCAGATCTTTACTAGCTAAATATTCAAGCACCAGTTAGACATCATGGCCTGCATTGGCCACATAGCACCAAATCCAGGGGGCCAGAATCAGGTTCTTGTTTAGTTGTTTAGTCGTGTCCGACTCTTCATGACCCCATGGACCAGAGCATGCCAGGCACCCCTGTCTTCCACTGCCTCCCGCAGTTTGGTCAAACTCATGCTGGTAGCTTCGAGAACACTGTCCAACCATCTCATCCTCTGTCGTCCCCTTCTCCTTGTGCCCTCAGTCTTGCCCAACATCAGGGCCTTTTCCAGGGAGTCTTCTCTTCTCATGAGGTAGCCAAAGTATTGGAGCCTCAGCTTCAGGATCTGTCCTTGCAGTGAGCACTCAGGGCTGATTTCCTTCAGAATGGATAGGTTTGATATTCTTGCAATCCATGAGACTCTCAAGAGTCTCCTTCAGCATCATAATTCAAAAGCATCAATTCTTCGGCGATCAGCTGTGCAGAATCAGGTTGAGTCACCCTTAAACCACTTCAGGGATCACCTGTACCCCTGTATTCCAGCTGGATCACTGAAACCATCTGCCGGAGTGTCATTGGTTGTTCATTGAGTCAGCAAGTTTGACAACAAGGGACCGAGACTTCAGTGTTGTCAACTCAGTCCTGTGGAATACGCTTCCAATAGAGATCCAACTGGCTTCTTCTGTGACAACTTTTAAATGCCCGCTGGAAACTTTTTCATTCCCTCAGACAGTTAAGAATACATCTTTCCACGATAGGTAACCGATTCCTGATTTGAACTTTGCTACATGGCTATTATTGTACAGTTTGATGTTCTTCTTCTTCTTTGGCGATCACTCGTAGCTGAGTAAGATTGTCTTCCATAAACACAGTTTTAACAATGAGTCCGTAAGGGACTGTGTAGGCCAATTCTGGATCCACACGTCCTTCCACAGTGGGGACATAGGTTTCTGGGCTGGAGTTGATCACGGTGTGGATTTGCCAAGCGTGCCTTCCTCTTAGCATGTCTCTCCCTTTGATCCTGAGTTTTGTCCTTCTTGAAAGTCCATGGCACCTTTGGTAAAGGCTGTTCTCAGCTGGAGGGCTCGCAGGCCAGTGTTTCCCAGTTGTCAGTGTTTATACTATATGTTTTTAGATTTGCCTTGAGAGTCTTTAAACCTCTTTTTTTGACCACCAGCATTACGCTTTCCATTTTAAAGTTTGGAATAGAGTAGTTGCTTTGGAAGACGATCATCAGGCATTCGCACAACCTGACCAGTCCAATGAAGTTGATGTTCAGATCAGATCAATTAAAGTAAAGGTAAAGGGACCCCTGACCATTAGGTCCAGTCGTGACCGACTCTGGGGTTGCGGCACTCATCTTGCTTTATTGGCCAAGGGAGCCGGCGTACAGCTTCTGGGTCATGTGGCCAGCATGACTAAGCTGCTTCTGGCGAACCAGAGCAGCGCACGGAAACGCCGTTTACCTTCCCATTGGAGTGGTACCTATTTATCTACTTGCACTCTGATGTGCTTTCAAACTGCTAAATTGGCAGGAGCAGGGACCGAGCAACGGGAGCTCACCCCGTCGCAGGGATTCGAACCGCCAACCTTCTGATCGGCAAGTCCTAGGCTCTGTGGTTTAACTCACAGCACCACCTGGGTCCCTTTTCAGATGAATTAGTGGTGTATGAATATTTTAATAAAGGAAACAAATAAAATCGCCTGCACAGACAAATCAGTGGGTGTCATATAACTCCCCTCCAACATTTTTGTAAGCAAATTGAAATAAGTGCTCGATAAACAGCCAATGTCATATCATGTCTGTGCAAACAAATCGGGATGAGGCCTCAATAAACCATGGGTATTGTAGAACCTCCCTGCAAACTTTTTGCAAGCAAAACAGGATGAGTGCTTTACAAAGAGGTCACCTGGAAGTGGCCTTAGCAATAACTTTCACCTCGTGGTGTCCTTGCCTCCAGCACCCATCCCTGACACCCTTAAATTGCTCCTAAGACAGAAAATAAGCCTCTCTTTCAAATCTTGTGGCTTTTCAAAAATGTGCTGACTCCAAGCTGGCTCCCATTTGGTTCATATTTGGGAATGAATTAAAAGAACGCAGCTCCTTGGACCGACAACTCATGACTAATGCAAAATTGCTCTTTTCACATCGCCAGCTGCGACCGATCCAAGCTGGTACTGCATTCTCATGCTAACCAGGACGGTGGTGGTTGTGGGCGGGTGTGGGGGGCACAGCTTTCCTCCCCCCCCTTTTAAAAAAAGATCAACTAACATGCAGATCTTGCAATTTTTATTCTCCCTCCTCCTATTAAATATAGGGCGGGTGAGTGGGAGAAATGCAGTCGGGACAGAGAAGGAGGCGGGCATAAATTTTGCCGCGCAGGGAATGTGAAGAGGAGATTCGCCTAGTTACTGGGATGACATGAATAATCCTTCGCTAATTTATATGCCGATGGAGCCGGCTTTTTGGCAAGCCCACAATTAATGTGAATGCCAAGTGGGACTGCAGCTTTGTTTCATCTAGGGAGACACTTAGACGAACGGCGTCTCTCTCTCTCTCTCTCTCTCTCTCTCTCTCTCTCCCCAGCTGAAAACATCCCTGCCTCTTTCTCAACTTGCAAGGAGTAGCTGGCAGTCCTTTGCCGCCATTCACTCTGTCATTATGATGCATTATACTGTGTAATGATGTAATACGCTGCAAGGCCGAGAGCCCGAGCTTCTTGCCAAAAATAATAATACCAAAAGCGCACAATTATTTTCATCTGTGAAAGCCTCCCGCGCTATCATCTCATAACGCTGCAGCCCCAAGAAAATGCCTCTCTAATGGTGGGGGGCTAAGATGGCTCTTTATGTTTCCGAGGCCATCAGGCCATCCGAACGAAGACATCTCAAGAAAGTAAACAGAATTCTCCCACGAGTGCAACTGACCAGACTATAGACGTGTGCCAGTTTTAAATATTTTGTTTGCTACTGCTGTGTGCTGATCAAGCTTATGGCTCCATTAACATGCCTAGGGACTTATAATCTGTTGTTGTTGTCGTTGTTGTGCAACTTTTTTCAAAAATGTAAACTAAGACGAGTCCCCGGCTGCAAAGAGCTTGCAATCTTAAATTTAATGGTCAAGAGTTTAATGGTAGGCAAAATAAGGCCCGGATCTGGCCCAATCGCCTTCTAAATCTGGCCCGTCGACGGTCCAGGAATCAGTGTGTTTTTGCATGAGTAGAATGTGTGGTTTTATTTAAAATGCATCTCTGGGTTATTTGTGGGGCATAGGAATTCATTCCTATATTTTTTTCAAAATATAGTCTGGCCCCCCACAAGGTCTGAAGGACAGTGGACCGGCCCCCTGCTGAAAAAGTTTGCTAATCCCTGGTCAAGAGGTTTGAGGGAGCTGGGTATATTTAGCCTGCGAAAGAGGAAACTGAGAGGAGGTGTGATTGTTGTTGTTTTTGTTGTTGTTGTTGTTTAGTCGCTTAGTCGTGTCCGACTCTTCATGACCCCGTGGACCAGAGCACGCCAGGCACTCCTGTCTTCCACTGCCTCCTGCAGTTTGGTCAGACTCATGCTGGTAGCTTTGAGAACACTGTCCAGCCATCTCGTCCTCTGTCATCCCCTTCTCCTTGTGCCCTCCATCTTTCCCAACATCAGGGTCTTTTCCAGGGAGTCTTCTCTTCTCATGAGGTGGCCAAAGTACTGGAGCCTCAGCTTCAGGATCTGTCCTTCCAGTGAGCACTCAGGGCTGATTTCCTTCAGAATGGATAGGTTAGATCTTCTTGCAGTCCACGGGACTCTCAAGAGTCTCCTCCAGCACCATAGTTCAAAAGCATCAATTCTCCGGCGATCAGCCTTATTTATGGTCCAGCTCTCACTTCCATACATCACTACTGGGAAAACCATAGCCATCTTTAAATATTGTAAGGGCTGTCACATGGAAGATGGAGCAAGCATTTATATATATTTTTAAATGGTGGGAGGATAGAAAAGTCCTTTACCTTGGACCGAAGAGGAAACACATAAGAAGGGGACAGTCAGAGGAGGGGGGGTTTTGAAATAACACAATTGTCACAACTAACATAAAAGTGGAGTGCAGATCCATGGCTCCATCAAAGATCTAGTCCAGGCAGCCTTCCATGGGATATATTTTAGGGGTGGTTAGAGGGTGGAATTGGCCAAGAGCTCTGAAAGGCCCCAAAAGTACATGGTGGTGGTTGAACCATATCTTCAAACAAGGATCTTGACCGCTACATATTTGAGACGCAGCATATCTATTGTCTTTTTAGCCCCTATCAAAGACTGTCCTTTTTTCAAGTTGCGATCTTTATCTTGGAAATGGAATTTTTTTTATAGGTGAAAATTGTTTAAACTCATTTTCACAAAGAACATGTTTTATAGCTGTGGCTCAGTTGCAGAGCCTCTGCCTTGCACCCAGAAACTCCCAGGTTCAGTCCTTGTCATCTCTAGGCAGGTCTGGGAAAGGTGCCCCGAAGGCCCTCTGCCAGTCAGTGCAGACAATATGGAGCTAGATAAATAATAAAATCAGTACTATTATGATTATAAGCCCATGGTCTGGTTCATCACAAGGCAGCTTCCCTTGCTCCTGTGACATTGTTTTAAGTGGGTTTTCTATATGGCATCGCTTTGCATATGTTTGCGTCTTCAGTGTGTTTACTGCTGAATGGCTTAGAGACGTTCCATAGGCATGGAAATATGGAAATAAATAAAAGCTTTGATGCTTTCAGAACCATTTGCTGCCCTTGAAAGGTAAACTTAGAAATGAAAAAAAGAAAGAAAGAAAGAATCAAACACCTACTTCATAGGTCGCAAGCCTTGGGAGGGAGGGAGGCTGACAGTAGGTTGGTGCTTCTATTATTAATTACTTCAAAAAATTTCCTAGGAAGTGATTTGTAAAGGGAGTAGGGTAAATAAATAATCTGCATGTAAAACTCCATCTTTTGCTCTTACTGCATGCCCGTCTGGCTGGAAGAAAGGATATCCTCGCACAGCATGTAGTTAAACTGTGGAACTCGCTTCCACAAGGTGCATTGATAATCACCAACCTGGATGGCTTTAAAAGAGGATGAAGAGTTTGGATTTTATATCCCGCTTTATCACTACCCAAAGGAGTCTCAAAGCGGCTAAGCTTCTCCTTTTCCCTTCCTGCCCCACAACAAACACTCTGTGAGGTGAGTGAGGCTGAGAGACTTCAGAGAAGTGTGACTATCCCAAGGTCACCCAGCAGCTGCATGTGGAGGAGCGGGGAATCGAACCCGGTTCACCAGATTACGAGTCCACTGCTCTTAACCACTACACCACACTGGCTTTCATGAGACAAATTCATGGAGGAATTCAGTAGATGCCTGATCAATTTCAATAGGATAAGGTTACTAGATTTTTTTCAATGAATCTGGGGACAAAATCAATCAATCAATCAAAAAATTTTAAAAAGAGGGAAAAAGTTATTTATTAAAAAAATAAAGAAGTAATATCTTCTCTTCTGTGGTCTCCTCTGTTGCACGGCCAAGCTTCCCCCCTCCCTCCCTCTCCCTCCTTGCACTGCGATCCCTTACAGGCTTACTCGGGAGTAAGCATTAGCAGAAACCCCCTCCTCCTGCTGCTGCCCTGCCCGCCTGTCTGGGCTTCTCCTGATCAGGAATCGTCTGGCGGCTGCCCTTCTGCACTGCGGCACGCCCAGTCAGTGGGTCCGGGGCAGAGCCGATGGCGAGCAAGCAGGAGGAGGCACGCTTGCGCCGGATCAGCTCGCCTCCTGCTCGCCTCTTGTCTGCGATGGCCAACGACGAGCTGGCCAACAAGCTGAGCCGCCACTTGCAAGTCGAGGAGCACAATGGCAAAGCCGAGCAGCAGCCGCAGCCGCCCAAGAACCACCCGCAGGCTGAGCTCTTGGTCTTGGACAATGGCACTGATGGTGAGCTGAGCACCAAGTCACAACGGCGCAACGAGCTCAACGACCCCGCGCAGCTCTCGCCCAGCGGCGGCAACCAGCACCACATCACCAGCCCCTACACTGAGTCCCCGTATAATGTGTCTTGTGCGCAACACATCATATGGGGACTTCTGGCGAGGCAAAATAGCGGGCGCCATGGCAGCGGGCAGCTCCTGAAGCCAGCCAGAGCCAACTGCGCTACCAGGCTGGCTCCAGGCTGCTGAGACTGCCGTTGCCACATTTCCCAGGGACATTAGATGAAATCCGGGGACATTCCGGGGATGGAATTTGTCCGGGGACAAATTTGCAAATCCGGGGACTGTCCCCAGGGAACGGGGACGTTTGGTAACCCTACAATAGGATCAGCATTCCAAAATATCGGTCCGGCTACCTAAACAACTTTCATCCTCACAGAAAGTAAACAGACGTAACTGTTCAGGAGGGCATCTCCAGATCCTCACAGCGACCTGGCTGGCACAGAAGGGAATTTTTCCCTGCAGGAATTCATGGAAAAGTACCCCACCACCACCACCATGCACACAAAAAAATAATTCTCTGCTTACAAATAGGCTGAAGATTTTCAGCAGACCCTTTGCACCCAACCCTGATTTAAAAGGCACAAGGTGCTGTTTGGGTTTCTAAAGTCAGAGATCCACTGTATCTTGCTTTGGGGAACATCATGAGAAAGTGGGGGCGCACAATTTGTGTGTATGTAACAATGTGCATTGTGCACTCTATAGACAGATCGTCGCAACAACGTTTAGACTTCTCTCTCCCCTGGCGCCACAGGAAGTGCATCGCACAATAAAGCGTTATCTCTGATTAGAAGCGAAAAGATGAATCCTCCTGCTAAAGCAGGGTAACCCTAAAAGCATGTTAACATGAAATACTAAATAAAACGCTACTCATCTATAATAAATCTTATTATGCATTTTGGCAATTTTACCCTGGCGTTTGAGTGTGAAGGTTTTCTTTTCTGTTGTTTTTTTTTCTTTTCTTTTCTTTTTTTTTTACCCGAGCAATGTTTGAAAATAGAAATCTTAAATTGAATCATTGTTGCATGAATATATGCAAAATATTCATTTCTTGCAGTGTGAGGGTTGAGTGCTTTTAAATTGGAGAAATCAGTCATGACTTCACCTTTTCATGCAAGATAAAGCTGTATGTGGTAACATCATTACAGTGTCATGAAAGGAGTGGAAATCATGCCAGAGCCTTGCCTTAAGCTAATATTAAAAAAAGAGAGAGAGAGAGAGAAGGGGAGAGAGAGAAGGAGGGCTTCCATATTTTTCAATATTGTTCAATATTTAAAGACACAGCGCATGGCATTCAATACAAGAGAGAGGGTGTGAGGGAACATTACAAGTATTTTTTTATTTTTTATTTTTTGAAGGGGGAGGCCTTTCCTGAATACAGAGATTAATAAGCATCAGTGAAGAGGTCTGTTTAATATTTAAAAGAACTCCCCATCTTGACGTAGTAGTGGAGATGGAATTAAGTATACTAATAAAAAGCCAACAATTTATGGGGAAATATTACTGATGGACTGACATATAACTGGGATGCTCCAAAAAAGTGTTTTCATCTCTTTCTTTTTTCAGTGTTAAAATGGATGGAGATTAAAGAAGCTGGAACCAAATCCAGAGAAGAGGGAGGCGCTGTAAGTGGAGAATTATTGCGGAACTAGGTGAGGTGGTCCAAGCTGTTACTGAAAGGGTTGCACTATAATTTTGGAGGTACCTCATGGTCCAATGATTATCCTAGATCAGGGGTTGGCAACCTAAGGCCCAGGGGCTGGATGCGGCCCAATCGCCTTCTCAATCTGACCCTTGGACGGTCCGGGAATCAGCATGTTTTTACATGAGTAGAATGTGTCCTTTTATTTAAAATGCAATTCTGGGTTATTTGTGGGGCCTACCTGGTGTTTTGACATGAGTAGAATGTGTGCTTTTATTTAAAATGCATCTCTGGGTTATTTGTGGGGCATGAGAATTTGTTTATTTTTTTTTCAAAATATAGTCTGGCCCCCAACATGGTCTGAGGGACGGTGGACTGACCCCCTGCTGAAAAAGGTTGCTGAACCCTGTCCTCAGGGGGCAGGAGTGGAGTGTTGTTGTTTTTTTATCAGCTGTGGCTGGTGATGCTATGGCTTCAGCTAGCAAAAGGCAACGTTCGACTCCCAAGGCATTTGGGAGCTGAGGTACAACTGTAATAGCATAAGAAGAGCCTTCTGAATCAGGCCAATGACCCATCTAGTCCAACAGCCTGTTTTCACAGCCAAGTCATCATGGTAGCCTTCTCCATGAATTTCTGAAGGTAGGGATGGGGAAAGTCGATTGCAGAATGACAGAGCCAACTTCAAACCCTGAAATTGTAGAAACTGGGAACTCTGTTGCTTTTCCATTAGTCATTAAGTAAAACAGCCTTCCCCAATCTGGTGGGGCCCCCTTGTTCCAGATGTTGATCTTCCCTCACCCCATGTTCTTCACAGAATCATCGAATTGTAGAGTTGGAAGGGACCAGGACGGTAATCTAGTCCAAACAGGAATGCAAGAAACTTTTGGCCAACATGAGGCTCAAACCCACGACCCTGAGGTTAAAAGTCTAATGTTCTACTGACTTAGCTATCCCAGCTGGTGGACTACAACTCCCATCATCGCTGTCCGTTGACCATGTGGGCTGATTGGAGTTGGAGCCCAACGACATATGGAGGACATTTGGTCGAAGAACTTTCTGACATGCAGATTAGAACAGCTGCACCCTGGGATTCTGACCCTACAACCCAAACGATCCCATGAGTTCAGATATTAAGCCACCCTCCTTTTGCAGATAAGAAAGCATCGTGGAAAATGCCAGGCCCCGTCATCACATGGGGAAATGCCTTCCCTTTAATTGGCTGTTGCTAGGCTACTGAGAAATGAAATAGACCATTGCCATTGATGAATTAACTGATGAGCTTGGGTGACACTAATCTTTGTCACTCGATGTGCTGGCTGTCACAGGCCTGCCATTCTGAGCACTTGGTGTTTAGCAGGCGTTCCAGGATTGTGAAACAACACAAAGGAGAGGCGGCTTTGGGAAGAAGGAACTTTGATAATCTGCATGTCTTGATTTTCGAGGTGCCTTCACTAGGACCATTCGGTGCCAAGGGTGGGTTTCAAACCAGATGATACATGGCAACTGCGTTTAACTTGATTTAACATAACTGTTCTGTAGAGGGTGGATCAATATCTGGATCATGGGGGTCAACCACAAGGGTCAACCTTTCTCCCAACACCACAAATGGTCAATCTGCAACTCCCAACTTCATTTTATGTGGCCTCCAACACCTCCTGAAGATGCTCTCATTCACTTGTTCTATCAGATGTCCTTTCTTCCTGTTCATTTCCTCCTTACTATTAAAAATAGGAACATAGGAAACTACTTCAGATTGAGTTAGACCTTTGGTCTGATTAAGAGGGTTGGTGACTAGACTTGGTCCTAGGCATTGTCTGTCCTGGTTGCTCATGTCTGGAGGATGGGGAGATAGCTTGTTCTGGGTAGGGTGGGTAGGGTTACGGTCCCTTGGATGGAGAGCACAAAGGAGGAGAAGGCTCTGTCACACCAATTATGCATGCAGGTACTTCACAGGTATTGGTTTTGGTTTGGTGAGAGCCTATGGGTCCATTTTGGCAGACACACCAACCATGTCTAAAGCTTCCATGGATTAATCGTGATTTCCCAGTTGGCATCTGGGCTCCATTCAAGGACAGCTCAGGACCATAATACCTCAAGGACCGCCTCTTTCCATATGAACCTACCCGGACCCTGAGATCATCTTCTGAGATCCTCCTTCATGTGCCTCCTCCCCAAGAGGTCCGGAGGGTGGCAACACGAGAACTGGGCCTTCTCTGCAGTGGCTCCCCATCTGTGGAATGCTCTCGCCGGGGAAGTTCACCTGGCGTCTTCATTATACACCTTTAGGGCACCAGGCAAAAACGTTCCTTTTTAACCAGGTCTTTGATTGACCTGATTTACATCCTATGCCCTTTTAAAATGCGTTTTTTTGTGGGGAAGGATATTGGGTTGTTGTTTTCATTTTTATTTTATATATTGTGATCTTTTCTGTGAACTGCTCTGAGACCTCTGGGTATAGGGTGGTATATAAATAATAATAATGATGATGATGATTATGATGATGAGGCACCAAATACCTGAAAGATCACCTGTTTCCCTACAGACCCTCTGAGGTGTTAAGATCAGCAGACAGGCCTCTCTTGGAAGTTACATTGCCTTTAGAAATTTGGTCTGGGAGTGCAGGAGGGAGTCTTCTCTGTGGTAACCCCAAGCTATGAAATTACCCCACAGAGGTGTGATTAGCGCCTTCATTATGTAGTTTTAATCACAGGGTGGTCTGAGATACCTGAGATGTACAAATATATATGGTCCCAGCCTATTCTCCTGATCGCAAACTGCTTTTAATATTGTATTTTTAAAAAAAAATTGTTGTAACCTGACTTGGGACCTAATAATAATGGGAGATAGCAAATTTTAATTGGGGGGCGGGTGGTCTGGAAAATTTAGCACAGGCTTCCTAAAGATCTGCTAAAACCAGTTTTGTTTAGACAAGCCTACCCAGATGTTTAGAAAGCTGGTGCGAGTTTTAATTTGTTTTTAGTCGATTGCTGTTTTAACTTTTCAAGAGTCTTAAATTATTATTGTTATATTTTTTTATTACTGATTTTTTTCTGTAAGCAGCTTTGAGGTTGTTGTTGTTTACAATCAAACGGCGCATAAATTTTATTAAAATAGATAAATAAGAATCCGAGAAATGGGAATTGACCGATCCTACTATCCCCATGACTCAGGAAGGCTATGAAGTCCTACTGGCCTTAGAAGTGGGGACCGGGGACCGCACTCCCAAAGTATCTTTGGCCAGGACTGGGCAGGTACCATTTAGGAAATCAGATTCCTACTTCCCTATTGTTTGTTTGCTTGCCTCAGCCTTCCCGACGCAACCTCCGAATGTATCTTTGGTGAATTAATTTCTTGCTTAATAAAATGCCACGAGACCGAGGCGGACGAAAGGAAACCCGGCGAATCGTGCTGGGCTGTGGATTATTGACAAGATGAACGAGACTCTTTGGACCCTAATGCCTCTTGCTCTTCAAGGGCTAGTGGAGTCTTTGCCTCTAATATGTGGGTTTTGGAATGATAGATCATAATAACTGGCCCCGTGTCTGCGGAGAGGGACGGCAAACACTTAATATTTCAGCTGGAGTGTGTGCAGCACAGCCCCAGTCCTGAAAAATGGACAGCATCAAAACATATCAGGAAAGCAGCTGGCGTAAACAAAGAAATCTTGATAAACTACTGCAGGGATTAGGCAAATATATAACCATGTTACATTTGAATAATCTCATCTATGCAAGGGATAATATATGGATACATACATGTATGGAAATAGATGCCTTTTTCAATGATCCTAAGGATTCACCCACCCACCCAATGTTGAAAACATATGTTTAACCCTCTGCAAGGCAGCTAACAATAGTTCAACTATATATACTACACACACACACACACATTTTAAATATACATAGTAGGTAGGATCCACCTAACCCATCCTTTTGGTAGAAGCCCTGTGCAACTTGTGCAATGGGGCTTCCCCATCTTCACCCCACATGTGCCTCATGCCCCTTGGGGTGAGGGTGCGGGACATTTTGCCTGAGGCTGATGGGAGTTGGACTCTAACAACATATGGAGGGCACCATATGTTGCCCCCCCCCATTGCTCTAATTCACCCGTGATGACCTAGCAACTGGTGGTAGTGGAGAACGTTTCTGGAGTCCCTCAGGTGTCGCTGTGGTCTAAACCACCGAGCCCCTTGGGCTTGCAGGTTATGAGGTCGGCAGTTCAAATCCACGTGATGGGGTGAGCTCCCGTTGCTCTGTCCCAGCTTCTGCCAACCTAGCAGTTCAAAAGCACGCCAGTGCCAGTAGGTACATAGGTATTGCTACGGCGGGAAGGTAAACAGCGTTTCCGTGCACTCTGGTTTCCGTCACGGTGTCACGTTGCACCAGAAGCGGTTTAGTTCTGCTGGCCACATGACCCAGAAAGCTGTCTGTGGACAAATGCTGACTCTCTTGGCCTGAAAACCCCATAGTTGAATTTGACTGGTGTTTAACTGTCCAGGAGTACTTTACCTTTACCTTCGTACCTTAGCCTCACCTGTTTCCCTGAAGCTTAGGGAAGGAAGGAAGGAAGGAAGGAAGGAAGGAAGGAAGGAAGGAAGGAACATGTTGTTGTTTAGTTGTTTAGTCGTGTCCGACTCTTCGTGACCCCATGGACCAGAGCACGCCAGGCACTCCTGTCTTCCACTGCCTCCCGAAGCTTGATCAAACTCATATTCGTAGCTTCGAGAACACTGTCCAACCATCTCATCCTCTGTCGTCCCCTTCTCCTTGTGCCCTCCATCTTTCCCAACATCAGGGTCTTTTCCAGGGAGTCTTCTCTTCTCATGAGGTGGCCAAAGTATTGGAGCCTCAGCTTCAGGATCTGTCCTTCCAGTGAGCACTCAGGGCTGATTTCCTTCAGAATGGAGAGGTTTGATCTTCTTGCAGTCCATGGGACTCTCAAGAGTCTCCTCCAGCATCATAATTCAAAAGCATCAATTCTTTGGCGATGAGCCTTCTTTATGGTCCAGCTCTCACTTCCAGACATCACTACTGGGAAAAACGCAGCTTTAACTATATGGACCTTTGTCGGCAAGGTGATCTGCTTAACTAATAGAACACCTGGCAATGTGCAAAGCACTTTTCTTTGAATGCCATGTTGCAAATCAAGTTGTCTAGAGGTTCAGCGGTAGTTTATCTGCTGGGTTTTACTGCACCGAAGTTCAGAGCTGTGCATATTGTTGGAGGCCCACTTCCCAGGTGGTGACACTTTCAAACAGCAATCTTGTTGGTTCATCCATTTACATGGGTGGCATTTTCCTAACTCCAAAACTAAAAGTTGCTGGTTTGGGGCAGAATAACTAGAACTTCCTACACCAATGCGCTTCACTGATGCTGTCTCTCTCTCCTCTTCCTCCTCCTCTACCACCACCACCTGCCTTTGTAAGTTTATTGTCAGAGACGACTGAAAATGTACACAAATATCTATATCAGGGTGGGAGCATAAAGATATAATGGGAGCCTTCCTTATATAATTTCCTGGTATGATGCCTGTCGGGGGGGAAATGAAGTGAAATTATATGATGTCAGAAAATCGTGTTTCAAAATGATTGACAACATTGGAGTGTTTTGCATGGTGAAACGAGGTGGAAAATTTTAATTGCATGATGGGAGGACATAATATTTATTACACTCTTGTAACCTCCGATCGGAGGCAAGAGCTCTCCCGTTGTATATTTTGCATTAATGCGGCTGGCTAAATCTTTAAATGAGCAAGTGAAATGTACAATTCTCCATCCGAAACCATTTCCCTCTATGGCGCGTGATTAAGTTTTCACTCTCTGATAAGTCAAACAGTGTCAGAGTGACTGACACATCATCATAATGATAAAGAGATTCACCGATACATATTACTATTCTGATTCGAGCAATCTGAAAAGACAGCTTTCCTAGGTCAAAGGGAGATTAAAACAGAACGCTGCTAAAAACTCGGGCTGGAACGGAAAGCGGCAAAAATCTGCAGTGAAATCTTCCAGGGCCTTTGACATCCCAACACAGAGAGGTCCTTGTAGGGCTGAGCGAAAATGGTCCTCACCCAAACAGACCACCTGATTTGAAGGCTGTGAAGTTGAGGGAGGCCATGTCAGTGATTCGATGGGCCCCATGTACCCATCCCCATATATAAAAATACCAGTTGCTAAAAAAATAATAAAAAGAGTGTTGGCCACCAGTGGCAGCTACCATTTTCCCCCAGAATGCACTGGAATGACACAACTTCCACAGCATTTGGGGATGACACAGTGTTTGCCAAGAGGATCTCCACCATTGCAAGCAGTGTTGCTAACATGTGCTGTGGGAAGATGGATGGAAGAGGCCGTGCGCCACCAATGGTCAGCCCACTGCACTTTTCAAAGAGGTTCATACACAACTGACACAAAAGCTTCTGCCCGGCTTAGGGAGGGAGGCGTGATGCTCACCCGCACAATGCCAGGATGTCAAGACGTCACACACATGACATCGGGGGGGCGGCATCACCCTTCAAAAGCTGGTGCCTCTGGCCCAAATGGTTCCCCTACGAAAAATTTCACCCCACGCCACTGAATGGATCCCGGGCAGTTCACATGTGACCAGATTCATATTTACGTTTCTTCAATATACAGTGGTACCTTGGTTCTTGAACTTAATCTGTTTTGGGAGTCCGTTCAACTCTTGAAACCATTCAAAAACCAAGGCGCGGTTTCTGATCGGTTGCAGGAGCACTCAAGCGGAAGCCGTGTTAGACGTTCGGCTTCCGAAAAATGTTCACAAACTGGAACACTTACTTCTGGGTTTGCAGCATTCGGGAGCCAATTTGTTTGGAAACTAAGCTGTTCGGAAACCAAGGTACCAGTGTATAAATTGAATCTGAAGTCTAGCTGGAGGAAGGGACATAGCTCAGGGCTACAGCACCTGATTTGCATGCAGAAGATCCCATGTTCAATACCCAACATCTCCAGGTATGACTGACGATGTCCCCTCACCTGAAACCATGCAGAGCTGTGTCCAGTCCACATAGACAGGTGGACCATCAAGAATGGGAGCATCTGAATTTCTGCTCGTGTGTCTGCATGCGTAGAGGCATTTTGGGAAACTTGAGAATTTGGGTTCTAAAAGTACGCTGTCAGGATGTGGGCACATATCTGTGTTTGGATAATGGTGAGTGGGAATAGATGAGAAATTTGTAGCATGGCCGATCTTACGGAAGGCGTCATGTAAATTTACAGTGCTATAGAAATGTTTTATGGTAATAATAACCCTGTCTCGATTGAAAGTAGCATGGGGTTTGTTTGAGAATGGATTTTTATTTTGTAATGCTCGTGCCTATTAAGGAAGAGGCTTGAAGGACAGCTGAGCAAATATTGTAATTACGAATGAAGAATTGATCTAATGAATTTTGTCTCTTTGTTTCCCCTTGTGGAACAGAAACGAGCGGGCTGTGATTTGTCTGGCATTCAGCACCTTTCCTCCAAGTTACCAGTGGGTGGGGGGAGAGGGAACCCCTGAACTTAAACACTGGGAAAGGGTGATATACACAGCTGGGGAAGATGACCAGATCTCGTTTCCTGCAGAGTTTGGATTTGATATCCCGCTTTATCACTACCTGAAGGAGTCTTAAAGTGGCTAACATTCTCCCTTCCCTTCCTCTCCCACAACAAACACTCTGTGAGGTGAGTGAGGCTGAGAGACTTCAGAAAAGTGTGACTGGCCCAGCAGCTGCATATGGAGGAGCAGGGAATCAAACCCAGTTCACCAGATTACGAGTCCACCGCTTTTAACCACTACACCACACTGGCTCCCCTGCAAGGATGGCCAGCCTTTGGCTCTCCAGATGTGGCCGGACTACAGCTGCCATCATCACGGACTATTGGCCTTGCTGATGGGAGTTGGAAATCAACACTTCTGGAGGGAGGCAGTTTAGCTGCCTCCCCTCTACTGTAACAGCAGCTGCAGTGGACTGAGGCCATGTTCATGTCATAAATTAAAAACACTATGATACCACTGGTTGTCTTTGTTCATGGAGTTTTCATGGCAGGGATACTGGAGTGGCTTGCTGGTTCCTGCTCCAGGTGATGTATGGAAGTGAGAGCTGGACCATAAAGAAGGCTGATCGCCAAAGAATTGATGCTTTTGAATTATGATGCTGGAGGAGACTCTTGAGAGTCCCATGGACTGCAAGAAGATCAAACGCATCCATTCTTAAGGAAATTAGCCCTGAGTGCTCACTGGAAGGACAGATCCTGAAGCTGAGGCTCCAATACTTTGGCCACCTCATGAGAAGAGAAGACTCCCTGGAAAAGACCCTGATGTTGGGAAAGATGGAGGGCACAAGGAGAAGGGGACGACAGAGGATGAGATGGTTGGACAGTGTTCTCAAAGCTACCAACATGAGTTTGACAAAGCTGCAGGAGGCAGTGGAAGACAGGAGTGCCTGGTGTGCTCTGATCCATGGGGTCACGAAGAGTCGGACTCGATTAAATGACTAAACAACAACATGATACCACTTTAAACAGTCATGGCTTCCCTCTAAGAATTCTGGGAGCTGTGGCTGGTTAAGGATGCTGAGCGGGGAAAGGGGTGCCCGGGGGGGGAACCACTGTCCTCCTAATATCCTCCTCTTCTTTGAGGTGAGCATTACAAGCCCCTAAAGGGTGAAAGAGAGAACCAGTGAACTCTGCCAACATCTCTAGACACTACCAAAAAATACTTTCAGCTTAGGCGCAATGGAAAGTGGCAGTAAGAAATTCTCAGCCAAGGAATGAAAACCTCGCCTTCCTTGTCTCTGTTCAGCAAAAAACCTTCAACGTCTGATCATTAATGGAAAGTTTTTATTTTTTTTTAATAAGGATGCAGTAAACCATGAAACATCTGCGTGAGTTTGTGCATGGAGAAGCCTGTCACAATAAAGCAAAGTAAAAAATGTTGGGGTTCCTCAAATTGCAAGCCACCAAAGACCGATCTCCTGTTCTCCACCTGCACACGCTGTTCATTAACGTTTGGCCAGCATGGAAATCAGTGTCTCCAAACAAGGCAGCATAAGAGTACATCAGAGCATGGCAAAGTAATTATGAGTTTATGACATCATCTTAATATTA
Source organism: Podarcis filfolensis (assembly GCF_964270895.1). Lineage (NCBI taxonomy): Eukaryota > Metazoa > Chordata > Lepidosauria > Squamata > Lacertidae > Podarcis > Podarcis filfolensis. Next base: position 113,182,616 of record NC_139606.1, read on the forward strand.
CAAAGGAGAGAGTGGGAAGCCCAGGAGAAACTCTCGATTTCCCTTCTGGGAAGGCATTAATGGAGCCTTACAATCTGTTTCCTTTTGTTTGGATGTTACAACCAATAATGCAGTTTTATGTCGATAAATAAAGACTAAAGTTGAATAAATCCGGCGAGCTCCCGAGCCTGTGCTTTCCCATCTTGATTCACATCCCCGGCTTAAGATTTATGAGTCGTTCGCAGAGAATAAGTTGAAGCTGCAAGTTTGCAGGGCTGAAATTATTCAAAATGGTGATTAGTTTGGGAGGCGATTATGTACGTGCACCTGATCAGAGTGTCACCTGCGCCGTCGGGATGAACGGGATGAAACATTGGCGATTTTCCTGCAGTCTTCTTCACTTCCCCACAAAAGAAAAGAAATTCGAGTAGCAAAATGAAAGCCTCGGATGCGTGTTTCCATTTCCTCCATAGTTACTGAGACCTTGGGTGGTGCAGATAATTCCTCCTATTTAGGACAAGCAGCTTTGTTCTCTTTCTACCCTTTTTTTTAAAAAAAAGGAAATTTCATTCCATGCTATGGACTGTATATTCATTGATTCTGTGGAAAAGTCTTGGATATTTATTTATTTTTATATTCAACAGCATTAAACATTACAAGTAAAACAAATGAAATCTTGGCAGGTTTATAACTCAGTTGGCCTAGCCCTTAGAGACATCATCCGATTGGCTGAAATCTGGTTATGGGATGTAATCCCATTCAGTGCAGGATTCCTGATTGACTGTGCTCACATATGCAATTAGTCCAGGATACAGTGGCTCCCATATTCTGCACCACCTGAAGTTCCCAAACCGTCTCTAGAGGCAGCCCTACGTATAACGTGTTGCAGTAATCTAACCTTGAGGTTACCAGAGCATAGACAGTGGTAGTTAGGCTATCCCTGTCCAGATAGGGGCATAGCTGGGCAATAACATTTTCTTCATGCCATGCACAACATTAAAATACTTCTGTCGTGTTCATCATTACATTTTTTCTCAACAAAGGCCACATTCTCACCATACATATAAAGCACTATGACACCACTTTAAATACTCGGTGTTTCCCCGAAAGAATCCTGAGAGTTGCAGTCTGTTAAGGGCTGCCGACAAAGGTCCGTATAGTTAAAGTTAAGGTTTCCCCAGTAGTGATGTATGGAAGTGAGAGCTGGACCATAAAGAAGGCTGATTGCCGAAGAATTGATGCTTTTGAATGATGGTGCTGGAGGAGACTCTTGAGAGTCCCATGGACTGCAAGAAGATCAAACCTCTCCATTCTGAAGGAAATCAGCCCTGAGTGCTCACTGGAAGGACAAATCCTGAAGCTGAAGCTCCAATACTTTGGCCACCTCATGAAAAGAGAAGACTCCCTGGAAAAGACCCTGATGTTGGGGGTGATTGAGGGCACAAGGAGAAGGGGACGACAGAGGACAAGATGGTTGGACAGTGTTCTCGAAGCTACCAACATGAGTTTGACCAAACTGCGGGAGGCAGTGGAAGACAGGAGTGCCTGGCGTGCTCTGGTCCATGGGGTCACGAAGAGTCAGACACAACTAAACAACAACAACAACAAGGGCTCTGAAGGTTGTCAGGAGACCCCAGTTCCCCACAAAGAGGTACAGTTCCCCAGTTTCCTGGAAAGAAGGACTGGCTATTAAACCACTCTGAGAATGGTACCTCTGCGAGGGGAATTGGGGTCTCCTAGCAACTCTCATTGGGATGTGGGTGTTGCTGTGGGTTAAACCACTGAGCCTAGGGCTTGCCGATCAGAAGGTCAGTGGTTCGAATCCCCACGACGGGGTGAGCTCCCATTGCTCGGTCCCTGCTCCTGCCAACTTAGCAATTCGAAAGCACGTCAAATTGCAAGTAGATAAATAGGTACCGCTCTGGCGGGAAAGTAAATGGCGTTTCCATGCGGTGCTCTGGTTCACCAGATGTGGCTTAGTCATGCTGGTCACATGACCCGGAAGCTGTACACCGGCTCCCTCGGCCAATAAAGCGAGATGAGCGCAGCAAACCCTGGAGTCGGCCACGACTGGACCTAATGGTCAGGGGTCCCTTTACCTTTTACTAGCAACTCTCAGTACCCTTCACATACTACATCTCCCAGAATTCTTTCAGGGAAGCCATGACTATTTAAAGTGGTATCATAGTGCTTGAAACAAGAAGGTGTGAATGTTTCTTCAAATGGCCGCCAGCTGTTGCTGTGACTTCTGTCCATGTTTCCCAGAATCATGGACCCTGAGAAGATATCGTGTCATTGTTCTTTAAATGCATGGTGAGAATGTGGCCTCAGGAGGCCTCAAAGTTGCAGCCACATTGATAGCATTATTGAGAGAGGGTTCGTCGTGGAGCCTGGGAATGCAAAAGCTTGTCCCAAACCATCCATGGCCTAAGCGAGGCAGGTCTAGTTTTAGAAGCTAAGAAAAGCAAATTCATAATTTTGGTACTGCCCGGGCTTTGAAAACCACAGCTTCTGCCCCGTTATTCACAGCAGTACCACATGAGGGTGATTTTATTGCATCGTTGTAGCTTAATCACGATAGCCCAGTTTTTCGATGCAAAGCCCTCTCCATGGGTTAAGATCTATGGAGCCATATGCCACAGGAACAAGCCAAGCAATTTTAAAAGGGGGAGGGGGCATGGCAGGGAAGGGGGGGGGAATGAAATAATCATTTCTAGTAAGTTCTGACTCTGATTAAAAAACAATCTTTATGAAATAGAAGCTAATAAAATTGCTTTCCTAATTACCCTGAGCTAGTTCATTTCCCAGCAAATATAATAAAACAGACTTACTTGGCTCCAATTCACAAAATCTGAAACCAAGCTCATTATTAAGGCATTTAGTGGTGGAAAAAAATGGGGAGGGGAGGGAGAGAGAGGAGAAACTGTATGTGTGTGTGTACGTTGCCATCCCACAAAGCAGAATGCAAGACATCTTTTGAAGTTAGACCTTTGAAGTTTGGAGTTATTGCTGCGGTCTCTTTTTCTTTTTTCTTTTTTTTAAATAATGTAAAAAACCCAGGTAGTTTAGTGTTTGGGTTTAACTTCTTCTTTTTTAAAAAAAGAAAAAAGAAAAGACTCTATTCTCTTTGTCAGACAAATAGAACAGGACACCTATTATGCTATTGCTATAATATTCAGGGGAGATTTGGGGTTTAACAGAACAGAGGCTTAATTTGAAAGAAATATTTAGACCTAATACATTGTGGTTCCTAATCTTTGGGACCATTACAAAGCTGTGATACATGTACATAATACAGCAGACCATCCACTCTCCCAAGGCTATCATCCCAAAGCCTTGTACCACTCTGAAGTCTCTTTCATGTGAGAAACCTGGGATTCTGGTTATTATAAATGTATGAAGTTGCTTTGGTTTGGGGGGTTTCTGAGAATGTTTTATTTATTTTTGTTAATGCTTTAGCTTCTCTCTCTCTTTTACACACACACACACACACACACACACAGAGGGAGAGAGAGAGAGAGAGAGAGAGAGAGAGAGAGAGACAGAGACAGAGACAGAGACAGAGAGAGAGAGACCTTTTCTTTATTTGCTCTTTTACAGGGTTTAAGGATGGTGAACCAAACGTTTTATAAAATTGCATGATGCAGAAGAATTGCTCAAAACATAAAAAAGGATGTGCTTAAGTTTGTGGTTGATTTCACCTAGGAAATGACAGAGCAGAGTAAGTCTCAGATAGATAGATAGATGATAGATAGATAGATTGATAGATAGATGACATATATGATAGATAGATAGATATAGATAGATAGATTTCTCAGATATAGAAATGGTCCTGTCCTGAACGCCATAACTTCTTCTTCTTCTTCTTCTTCTTCTTCTTCTTATTATTATTATTATTATTACTATTATTATTATTATTACCCTGCCCATCTGGCTGAGTTTCCCCAGCCACGCTGGGCAGCTCCCAATCAAATGTTAAAAACAATACAGCATTAAATATTAAAAACTTCCCTAAACAGGGCTGCCTTCAAATAGGATAGCTGCTTATTTCCTTGACATCTGATGGGAGTGTGTTCCACAGGGTGGGAGCCACTACTGAGAAGGCCCCATGCCTGGTTGCCTGTAACCTCACTTCTCGCAATGAGGGAACCACCAGAAGGCCCTCGCTGCTGGATCTCAGTGTCCAAGCTGAACGGTGGGGGTGGAGACACCCCTTCAGGTATACAGGACCAAGACCATTTAGGGCTTTAAAGGTCAGCACCACTGAAATTGAAAATTTGAGCTTTGCCAATATATAATGTTGGGTCTATCCTTAACTTGTTGGGGAGTGAGGAGGTCCCAGGATTAGTGAGGTGGCCTCTTCGGGTGGACTCAACTCAAGACCATGGATGGTCATGGGTGTGCTCTTGTCTTGAGTGCAAGGCCAAATGGGGATGTTTTCCAAAATGCCCCACTATCATCTCCTCTGCTACGGATGTGACACACCCCTGGCACGCCTCCTCCATGGGCAAATCCCACCTGTCAAGGACCATGCTGAGGATGGCTGCACTGAGGAGAAATGGTGGGAGCAAACCCCCTCCCCCTGATCCTGAATCTCCCCAGGAGCAGGAGGACAGTGATGCAATGGCTGGGAAGACTAAGACAGTGAGCATTTTTCGGTTATCAACCGAGACCCTATTTCATTCACCACCACCAGGAGATGTTCAAACAGTGAATATTGAGAGCAGGGTCCTTCTCTGTGGTAGCGCACATGATCTGAGGCTCTCTAACCCCCCAAACCTAGCTGGTCCCAAGCTTTTCCCACAAGAAGGAGTAATGATGACTGCTAACTTCGTTGGCTTTAGAAGAGGATTAGACATGGAGAATAACACTATCAAAGGCTCCAGCCATGGTGGCTATGTCCTGCCCCCCACTGTTGGAGACATTATGCTTCTGAATACTAGTTTCTGGGAATCCCAAGCAGGGAGAGAGCACTGTGGAACTCAGGACCTGTCTGCAGTCTTCCCAAAACACATCTAGCTGGCCACTGTGAGAACAGGATGGTGGACGAGGTAGGACTTCTAGATGATCCAGCAGACTTCATATGTTCCTATTGTGTTTCACCGACTCATGAAACCCAGCAGGGGACAAGTTGCCAATTTTAGCTCCTTTCATTTCCTCATTTTTCCAACCTTAAGTTTGGTTCACCAAATTTCCACATCACTCTGTGATTTATTTATTTTTAAAGTCCTCATGGAAATCATCAAATGCAGATTTCTCCTAATGTACAGTTATTGTACCCAATTTGGCCTAATAATCACAGTTTGCGAGCTATTTCCCTCGGTGTGCATCGTTATATGTTACGATCCCCTATATACATTTTCAATCACACCTTCCTCTCATATACATGTTTTTTACTGGAGATTTGCATCACAAAATTCAGAGCAGCATGAATCGCAAAGAATAGCATGTTATGGGAAGTGTGGATTATGTGTGAAACAAACCAAATCTCTACCCATCCCTAAACCAAAAGTATCTTATTCACTGTGCTTATGGTTGAAAGATCTGTTTGGTTCCTGCTCTCTGAAACCATTACTGCTGCTATGCTGACTGGATATTATTACATATTTACACTCCACCTTTTTGTCTGAAGGGGCTCAATGTGGCTTACAGATAAAAACAAGAACCACTAAAAACATAAAAAACCATCATGGGATAAGGAAGTCTTCACCCATCAGCAGAAGTGTGGGAATGCTGTGGATAGTAGGAGAGGATATATTGATTAAATATTATCCTTTCTCACTCACGCTAGTGAGCTGGTAGCAGAGTACATTCCCCTGTATATTGCAGGAAGCTGGTTGGTAGATTCGTTTGAATCTCTTGAGTTAAACAATCTAGTCTGGCTTGTCCAGATTGGATTGTTCATATAAATTCCTCTTTATTCCCTCTTAAAACTAGTGCTTTTTTCTATAAAAAAAATGTTTAGGGATACTCTCATTTTCCTACTGATACTGAAATACTGCCCCACAATGAGGTCAAACTTAGATTCACTAAATGTTTAGGGGCAGCACTTTTTTCGTTAAAAAAAACAACACGTTTAGGGGTACTCTCATTTTCTTACTCATATTGAAATACTGCCCCTCAGTGAGGCCAAACTTAGATTCACAAAATGTTTAGGGGGTAGGAACGCGGGTGGCGCTGTGGGTAAAACCTCAGTGCCTAGGGCTTGCCGATCGCATGGTCGGTGGTTCAAATCCCCGCGGCGGGGTGAGCTCCCATCTTTCGGTCCCAGCTCCTGCCCACCTAGCAGTTCGAAAGCACCCCTAAGTGCAAGTAGATAAATAGGTACCGCTTTATAGCGGGAAGGTAAACGGCGTTTCTGTGTGCTGCGCTGGTGCTGGCTCGCCAGAGCAGCTTCGTCACGCTGGCCACGTGACCCGGAAGTGTCTCCGGACAGCGCTGGCCCCCGGCCTCTTAAGTGAGATGGGCGCACAACCCTAGAGTCGGACACGACTGGCCCGTACGGGCAGGGGTACCTTTACCTTTTTATACCACTGCATAACCACCACCACCACTATCCCCAGAAAAAAAGCATTGCTTAAAAAAATAAAGACACAACAGTCTTCTTTAAAAGTAATGTTTAGAACTTTATTTACATTCAGTTCACAGTATGATCCTGAAGGCAGGCTTTAGCTTGTAATTACATTAGAAAGTGTGGCTTGCATCCTTGTAGGATTGAGCCCATGTGCTGCTGGCTGAGAACCAGCTGACAGCAGACAGCAAAATAACACCAGGAAGATGGAGAGTCAAGAAGAAGGGGGAGATGGCTGCGTGACCAGCCCTTTTGTAGGGTCTGCCAGGGTCATGCCCATCTACCTTGTCACATGCAGAGGGAGGATGCTCCAGACAGGTGTGACAGGAAGTCCTCCTGGCTGGAGTAACATCCGCCTGTGTGTCCACTCTGGGCAAACAGGAAATGTTGTATTTGACTGCTACATGTTACATCCCACAAGAAGGACAGCAAGAAGGGAGTCTTTAGGGAGGGAGTTCAAAAAACATGGTTTTCTTTAGTATTGTTTTTAATTATATTTCTTAATAATTAAAAATAAATAAATCAGGGCCAGTGGTCCATCTACCTCAGTACAGTGGTACCTCAGGTTATGTACTTAATTCATTCCGGAGGTCCGTTCTTAACCTGAAACTGTTCTTAACCTGAAGCACCACTTTAGCTAATGGGGCCTCCTGCTGCCACCGCGCCGTCGGAGCACAATTTCTGTTCTCATCCTGAAGCAAAGTTCTTAACCTGAGGTACTATTTCTGGGTTAGCGGAGTCTGTAACCTGAAGCGTATGTAACCTGAGGTACCACTGTATTGACAACACTGACTGACAGTGGCTGTCCGGGATTTCATACATGGGTCTCTACCAGCCCTACCTAGAGATGGCAAGGTTTGAACCTAAGGCCTTCTACATGCTAAGCAGATGCTCTACCAATGAGCTGCAGCCCTTATTTGCTTTCATGATTTGATGGCCGCCTCTGAAGTCTTGGGTGGGTGACTACGTTTGAGAAACTCATCAGAATCCTAAAAGGGGCCACTAAGCATGAGTTTCTTTTCTTCCCAACAACCTCGGTTTTGAGGTGGTTCCCTTCATCTTTACTCAGTGTTACCATAATGCACTTTTTATGGTTTAATTCCCCCCCCCAAAAAAAATGCAGTTCTGTTTTTCAAAATTGTTCTTCTCAATTGAAATCAGGTTGTCTCTGAAGGAGCTGGACCCATTTCCTTCGGGAGCCTGAAAACAATATAATTGTTCCACTGAGACGAACAACTTAGTTAGAGCTGATCTCTACCCCACCCCCGTCTCCTGCCTACCTGTCAAATGCTTGTTTTATAAAATAAGGTTATTTTACTGGGGGATGGAGAAAGATGGCGACCAAAACTTATTTTCAAGACATAAACTCTTTCTCTCTCTCTTTCTTTCTTTCTTTCTTTCTTTCTTTCTTTCTTTCTTTTTGTCATCATCAGCTGGAGACCTTTTAGCCACTTTCCATCCATATTTACTGGGCCAGATATTCCAGTATGACCAGTAGCGGAGATTCTATGTGCAAAATCTGAGCTGAAACCATCATGTGGAGTCTCTGTTTGGGGGACCCGTTCACACTCACCTCTCATCACAAAGGATTGGATTAAATGGCCACAACTTTTCACTGATTACAATAATCCCAAAGTTTGCCATGGCATAAAGGAAGATCCCATATGAGACTCCCTTCCTGTTGAGGTCAGACAGGTCTCCTCCCCAACTTCCAGTTCCTTTTTTATTCCAACAGGCATTTAAATTGATGTCTGATTTTATAGTTTCAGCTGATTTTCTCTCTCTTACTGCATCTTTGTAAACCGCTTGATGACTGTTGTAGTTAAGCAGTATAGAAATTGTTTGGATCAGCAGTTCCCAAACATTTTTGGCCCACCTTTGTTATACTCTTTTTAACATGTGCGGAAAGCTTTTGGGGGGGGGCAAGCCTACCCAAACATGTATTTTATTCTGTACCTTTGGGGTTTTTTTATTTTAAAAAAATCTGATGGTTTTTATTTATATTTTGGTCATTTCATTATATTTACTGCTTTTGACATCTGTTTTTATTGCTATCTTTTAATGAATATTTCACAACATTTTATGTAAACTGCAGATAGATGATAGATAGATAGATAGATAGATAGATAGATAGATGATAGATAGATGATAGATAGATGATAGATGATAGATGATAGATAGATAGATAGATAGATAGATAGATAGATGATAGATAGATGATAGACAGATAGATAGATCTTGTGGTTTTCTTTATTTTTTAAATAAAAATATTCAGATGACTTCCAGGTTAGTCAAAGAGTTTTAAATTCAACCAATCTCACTTTTATATATTAAAAAGTCTCATTTTAAAAATTGTCACTGACGAAGATTATTTCTATGAGTGGGTGAGGAGGGAATGATCAGATTTGCAGAAATAATACTTTAGTGCATGGTTGAAATGCCAAGGCCTGGCTTTCAAATACAGCAGTGTTTTCATAATCTTAGTATAGCATTTCAGCGTATCATTAATTAGTCTGCTGGCCCATTTTTCCCCCCTCTAAAAAAGAAAAAGAAAGGAAAAAGGAAACACAGTAATCACTCAAGGTCACAGTTTGACTTATTTGCCATTGACGGATAACTTGCCAAACTTGGCACTCAGCTCCTTGGTACAATGGAAAATACATAGCCGTCCGGGTTAACAAAAGGCTCGCAACAAAGGCCCTGCAAATGAACATCGGCTGACTAAAATCCTAACCACATTTTCACTCTCATTAACCACAGTAGGGTATCACACAATTCCGCCCGGCTCCTGCGTCGACCACTGTGCTCCATTTTACTACCAGCGGTTTGATGGGTTTTATGGCAGCTGATATATGAAGTGGGAGTTTGGGGAGTCGTAAACAGAAGCCACAGTGTATCACAATGTGGTTTAGGGATATAATGACTGTGTTGTAAAGCAGGGGAAGACAATGCAGCAGCCGAGGCGAGGTAGCGAACCGGCAGACCAAACAGCCCGCCGTCGACTCGAGCGACAAAAGCGGGGGATCTTCCGCTGCCCGCGTCTGTTTCTCCGCATTGGCCTTCGCCACCCTGGCAGCTGATGGAGGGCATCGTTCAAAAACATTAGGGGAGGCACCTGGTTGGCCAACTCCGTCCTTTGCTGCAATGATTTCCATACTGCTTAGCTAACGGCATCTTTCCTAACAGACACAAGGCAAAGTTGCAGAAGGGTATACCGTCGATAAAACCGGTTCTGACAAATTATGGAAACAGAAAGAACTTACTCCGAATGTCTGCTGATTTTTAAATCTACGTCAAGTTCAACAGGGAAGGAACCTGTCTGATCTTAGCTGGAAGGGAGTTCCACAGGACAGGACATACAGGACCATGAATCTGAACCATGAGGGGTCACTAACAGAGAATCCCCCCCCCCCCAAAAAAAAATATCAGTGATCAGGAAGGGATGGAAAGATTCACATGGTTCTTCAGGTATCATGGACCCAATATTTAAAGATGTTTTTTGTTCCATAAAATGTATATACCACTTGATTGTAGAGAAACCATCAACCTCAAAGCAGTTAACGAAAAGAATAGAGCAATACAATTATCAGTAAAAGAGCTGAAAAAATCAAAACCAGCAATAAACTAAAAAATCACCAGTATTCTAACTACCTGGATAGGCTTATCAAAAAACAAAAATGTTTTTAGCAGGCGCTGAAAAGCATATAGTGAAGGAACCTGCCTAACATCAATAGGCAAGGAGTTCCAAAGTAGTAGTAGTAATAATAATAATAATAATAATAATAATAATAATAATAATACTTTCTTTATTTATTTATTATACCCCGCCCATCTGGCTGGGTTTCTCCAGCCACTCTGGGTGGCTCCCAACAGAATATTAAAAACATGATCAAACATCAAACATGAAAAGCTTCCCTAAACAGGGTTGCCTTCGGGTTTGCTGCCACAATAAGAGATCAATTTCTTATAAATGCAGAAGGGGTATTATTTGCCAATGAATACAGGAATATTGGGCTTGGCCCAATAACCTATGGGCAGTCAGTGTAAGCTTTTAAGCACACCCACATTGTGTGCTTCCATCAGGGGTAGCCAACATGGGGTAGCCAACATGGTGCCTTCTGAATGTTGGACTATCATCTTTAAGCATCCGTCACTTCCCACTTTGTGGAGTCAAAACATACACCATCATGTGATAGACAAAGATCCCATGACTGCAATCATAGACCAGGAATTCTAACAGGGACAGCCTAAGTCGCTTTGCCCTTTTAAAGAAAGGAAGAGCCCTGGAGCTGAAGGAACTGGCTACCAATCAGCTAAGTTCAAGAAAGACCAGAACAACTTGGCAACAGGTTACTTGAAAGACCACCTGCCCCAGTATACACCTGAAAGACCACTTAGATCATCTGGAGAACTGGGGGAAGCCAGTGTGTTGTAATGGTTTAGTCAGAAATCATTTCTCCCCCCCCCCCCTTTCTTAACTTTATTTTTCAGTTTCTAAAAAGAAATATCTCCATATACCACCATCCCTCCCAAGAAACAATCCACACATATACAATGTAAACAAGCACAGTCAAATATTAAGTAAGTTTGGAAATAGTTTAGAACTGATTACATTAGTTAGGCGTCTTCTACTCTCCGCCTAAGGGAGACGGAGGGACGTGGGTGGCTCTGTGGGTTAAACCACAGAGCCTAGGGCTTGCCAATCAGAAGGTCGACGATTCTAATCCCCGGGATGGGGTGAGTGCCCGTTGCTCGGTCCCTGCTCCTGCCAACCTAGCAGTTCGAAAGCACGTCAAAGTGCAAGTAGATAAATAGGTACCGCTCCGGCGGGAAGGTAAACGGTGTTTCCATGCACTGCTCTGGTTCGCCAGAAGCGGCTTAGTCATGCTGGCCACATGACCTGGAAGCTGTACGCCAGCTCCCTCGGCCTATAGAGCGAGATGAGCGCTGCAACCCCAGAGTCGTCCGCGACTGGACCTAATAGTCAGGGGTGCCTTTACCTTTACCTTTACTCTCCGCCTTAACAGATTGTCCCAGAATGTCTGATCTCCTGCATTCCCCCCAGATCTACCAGTAGATCCCCGCATACTTGCTGCCCATCCCTAGTCTACCAGGGATTTTTTTCAGAGCATGTTCCTTGCTGCTCTGTGCTTTACTACATTGCCTTATTGTGCTGCATAACAAATGGGCGTTTTCTAGGTCAAGAGCTACTGGGTCCAGTTTTTCAAGCGCCTTGAACAAAAACGATGTTGCCTTTCCCCCAACGCCCTCCCGAACTCAGGATGGTAAACAGTAACCTATGCAGAATTGAATTACAACCCGACTCCCCCTGCCATCCATCTTTTCCTGTTTCTGTTTTGCTTGCCACAGCTGCAAAAGGTATTGAGTGCTGCAAGATATACTTAGTTTTTCCAAAGCCGTGCGCAACTTGTTATAGATGGCCCCGTGTCCAGGTAGAGGTTAAGGAGGTCCTTTGTTGTTCTAGTTTTCGCTTGTCCCTGACACTGCAGCCTAATCATTCCACATAATAACCACCCTGATACACAGGCCTGAGTCAAAGTCACAAGTCAATAAATCCATTCCCATCCTCCCTTTCAGGCAGAGTGTTGAATAGCACTGAGTGTGCAGAGTCATAGAGCCCTCCAGTCTATCACCTCAAGGTCATCCGGCTTATAGTGCACAAACTTTCTTTCCTTTAAGTGCCTTCTGCACTGAAGAGCAATATATACAATACGGAGCCAGGGCTCAGCGTTAGAAAACCGATTTCCCCCTGTAGCGCTATTCAGCGGTGGTGGCTGGTGACCATTGGGACTGATTGGGCAGAAAGCAGGGAGCCCAACAGTAGGGGGCGCTAGAGCCAGCGACAGGCAGGGCCAACTAATGCTCGTTTTGTTCCCATGGGCTACTCCTGAGCTCTATGAGGGCATCAATGAGACATTGGCGGAGGAAGAGGAGTGCGGAAGGAGCGCACCACCCCCAGAAGTGCCATCCCGGTGCGGTGCCATCCGGCTGCCCCCTGCCCACACTGGGCGCCACGCCCCCAGGATGTGTATCACGCCCCTGCTCTCCACCCCCATTGCCGGAGCATGAAGCTCCACCGCTGCAATGAGATGCATGTTTTTTTCACTTGTACGCTGCTTTTCCGCACAGAGAAGTCATGCTGAAAGTGGCTTGCAGCATAGAAACAGAGATGGAGGAGGGAGAAGCTGCCAGGCAATGCTGGGCTGGTTGTTGAGTATAAGGACTGCCAGGTGAGGTCTGGTGGATCCTGTGTCTGGGACAACCCAGACATATGGCAATCCCACTGGTGGAGATAGGTGCCATGGGCTGGGTAGATGCAGAGGAATGGTGGGAGGCATCAGCTGGGAAACCCCCCAAGGGAAGAAGGCTCAGAGCCAGAGGACTGGTGGTGGAACGACAATGAGTGACGAGAGAGAGAGGAAGGAGCAGACTGAGAGAGGAGGCGTCCTGAGCTGACTGGTGTGAGTTCCACTGACCTTGTGTGAGTTATTGCTGACCAGCTCCTGGCACCCGCTCCTGAAAATTGATGGATCAGTGCCCCATTTGCTCTAGTGGACAAGCCTCCAATACTATTCATGCACTGCTGTCAAGTGTGAGATCTGGCAAGCATATGAAACCTGTGCTCAAAATTCTGCGATATCTCCTGATTTGTTACTGGGCCAAGTTCAACGTTTTTCTTTTATTGGGGCCAGTTTGAGACCAGTTTTCTTGAGGAAGCAGCCTGCCCTATATGTATCTGTTTGCCTGTGGAAATTGGTGCTTCTTCAAGTCTCTCCTTTCTGGCGAACCACTGCCATTCCTTGCAGCCAATACTGAGCTCAATAGACCCAGTATAAGACAGGTTCCTGTATCCTGTTTTGATTCTTTTCAGAGAGAGAGAGAGAGAGAGAGAGAGAGAGAGAGAGAGAGAGAGAGAGAGAGAGAGATCTTGTTATTTTTTGCTTTGATTCTGGCCAAACCAAGACAGAACACATGATCAACTTTTATTTTAACTTAGGCATGTTGCTCTGGGTATTGAAAGTGTGCTTTAAAAAAATTTGATCTGCTGATTTGCAACCTAAGATACCACCACCACCACCACCGGCTCCCCTTATCTTGGTTATTATGTTCATTTCTTCATTTCAGGTTATCGTTTTTATCTTCCTTATTTACTTAAGATTTACCTGTTCTTTGTAAGCAGCAACATCCTGCAATCTCTTTGCTGTAAGAACCTCCCCTACTGGCCATCAATCACTGGGTATTGTTATTGGTATGTCGAAACATCACTAAACTTTGTTAAATTATACCTTTATAATTTACATTGGTGTGATTGTGGTTCTGGGGATTGCCGAGCCATAGAAGAAAACACAATTAGAGGTTTATGTGCGGCGGGGAGGTGGGGGAATGTGAAATGAAGATCCTTGGTGCTTTTCCTACCAGAGTAGATTGAGGAGCAAATTCCCACCTCCCACAAAAAAAAATGTGGCTCCCAGGACTCCCCTTTGCCTCTATGGAAGCAGAGAATTCGAGCATGGGAACCCCTGCAAAGCTCACAACACAAGAAGCATATCCAAAGAGAGAGGTAGAGAGCCCCAGACTCAGAAGCAAATGTGGCCTTCCAATTCTCTCTTATCAAGTCCTCAAGACCACATCCTTCTTCCCCTTCCCACCCTCTACTGACCCTACTTCACTCCCTCCTTAGGTGTTTTTTGCCTGCCTGGAATTTGTCCTAGAACTCATCATGATGCCTCTAGCTTCTCTCCGTGGAATACCATAATCCCACACCTTGCGTGCATTGTTGTTGTTGTTGTTTAGTCATGTCCGACTCTTCATGACCCCATGGACTATAGCACGCCAGGCACTCCTGTCTTCCACTGCCTCCCACAGTTTGGTCAAACTCATGCTGGTAGCTTCGAGAACACTGTCCAACCATCTCGTCCTCTGTCGTCCCCTTCTCCTTGTGCCCTCCATCTTTCCCAACATTTTCCAGGGAGTCTTTCCTTCTCATGAGGTGGCCAAAGTATTGGAGCCTCAGCTTCAGGATCTATCCTTCCAGTGAGCACTCAGGGGTGATTTCCTTCAGAATGGATCGGTTTGATCTTCTTGCAGCCCATGGGAGTCTCAAGAGTCTCCTCCAGCACCATAATTCAAAAGCATCAATTCTTCGGCGATCAGGCTTCTTTATGGTCCAGCTCTCACTTCCATACATCACTACTGGGAAAACCATAGCTTTAACAATACAGACCTTTGTTGGCTAGGTGATGTCTCTGCTTTTTAAGATGCTGTCTAGGTTTGTCATTGCTTTTCTCCCAAGAAGCTTGCGTGCATTAGCTAGTACAATTTCAACCCCACGCAGTTGAAGGGCTGGTTGAAATGGCACAAGTCAAATCTCAAGCAAGGCAAAGAGCTCAGAAGCTCCTTCTGCCCAAGGTCCACTGATGGGTCCCCATTCTGGAAAGAGCTTTTAAGCTCTCTCCCTTGCTTGGGAAGAGGGCAAGCCCTGTTCAGCATCACGGTTGTAGGGTGCTCTCATGAGATCTCATGGGGCAATCCAAATTTAGGAAGATCTCGGGTGACCATCCCTAGTCTGGGAGTGATGTGGATGTGCTCTCTCTACTCCCCAAACACTAGCCATTGGGTGGCTCCATGGGTTTGAGTATATGCAATTTCTGTGTACATAAGGAACTCTTGGAACTGAACCCCTGCATAAGATTTGGGATTACTCTACTGTGTACTGTGTAGACTTTGAGTGCTACAGGCCGTGTGCTGGAGGAGGAGGAAGCAGAAGCAGATATGAGAGAGAGAGAGAGAGAGAGAGAGAGAGAGAGAGAGAGAGAGAGAGAGGCTGGAGAACCTGGTCTTCAAGTCCCTTAGCAGCTATGGTCAACCAGGCACACCCTGAGGAAAGAGAACATTCTGATTTTCTGAGGCTTCCTGAAGTGAAGCTATAACACTTAGCTTCATTTTCAAAACCATTTAGGGGGAAATGGGAGCTTCCTAGGGTCCTGGCCTGCTTAGAGGGACCTGCCTTTTCTAGAGCTGACCTGACTTGACCCAACCTAACTTGACCTGGACTTGACTTGATTTTGCCTGATCTGAATTGTCCTGCTTGAAAGAGGCTCTGCCCAAGCCCCAAAGCCCAGGAGAACAGGTTAATACTTGGCTTCTTAACATATGTTATACCAAGTCAGATCAGCAGCCAGTGTGGTGTAGTGGTTAAGAGCGGTAGTCTCGTAATCTGGGGAACCGGGTTCGCGTCTCCGCTCCTTCACATGCAGCTGCTGGGTGACCTTGGGCTAGTCACACTTCTTTGAAGTCTCTCAGCCCCACTCACCTCACAGAGTGTTTGTTGTGGGGGAGGAAGGGAAAGGCGATTGTTAGCCGCTTTGAGACTCCTTAAAAGGAGTGAAAGGCGGGATATCAAATCCAAACTCTTCTTCTTCTTCAGCCTTTGTAGTCCAGCTCCAACACGACAGAATGGATGCAGGGTCAGTGCATATTGATGCATGGGAAAGAAGGGTGAATTTGCAAAGCACTAAGATAAATGGGAAGGGACGCGGGTGGTGCTGTGGGTTAAACCACAGAGCCTAGGACTTGCTGATCAGAAGGTCCTCAGTTCAAATCCCTGTGATGGGGTGAGCTCCCGTTTCTCGGTCCCTGCTCCTGCCAACCTAGCAGTTCAAAAGCACGTCAAAGTGCAAGTAGATAAACTCCGGCGGGAAGGTAAACGGCGTTTCCGTGCACTGCTCTGGTTCGCCAGAAGCAGCTTAGTCATGCTGGCCACATGACCCAGAAGCTGTACGCCAGCTCCCTTGGCCAATAAAGCGAGATGAGCGCCACAACCCCAAGTCGGTCACGACTGGACCTAATGGTCAGGGTTCCCTTTACCTTTAAGATAAATGGATGAGGAGTAGCTTCTGATAATCTTTGGCTGGGAGGTGAACTGGATCCAGTACAATGGTACCTCGGGTTAAGTACTTAATTCGTCCTGGAGGTCCGTTCTTAACCTGAAACTGTTCTTAACCTGAAGCACCACTTTAGCTAATGGTGCCTCCTGCTGCCGGAGCAAGATTTCTGTTCTCATCCTGAAGCAAAGTTCTTAACCCGAGGTACTATTTCTGGGTTAGCAGAGTCTGTAACCTGAAGCATATGTAACCTGAAGCATATGTAACCCGAGGTACTACTGTATCTGTCTTTTTCAAATACAACTGCTGGCTGGGTCCCCTATACTGAGTCGAACTACTGTTTGTTTTTAGCAAGGGTTACAGAGCATGTGCTTCGCATGGTGGAAGCATCTCTAAGCAAGGCTGGGGAGTACTTTTGTCTGAAATCCCCGAGAGCCATTGTAATCACAAGCTAGATGCCCCAAGAGCCTGACTCCTTGCTCCTGAAGTTTCTACTATAGCGGAAAGAAACCAAGCCACGGATCGACATGAAAGCCCTGCCCTGTCTTCTCCAAGCAGCAGCAACTCTCCAGGGTCTTGGCCAGGCATCTATTCCAGCCTTATGACCTGAGTTCCTGAGAGCCAGTGTGGTGTAGTGGTTAAGAGTGGTAGACTTATAATCTGGTGAACTGGGTTCGCTTCCCCGCTCTTCCACATGCAGCTGCTGGGTGACCTTGGGCCAGTCACACTTCTCTGCAGTCTCTCAGCTTCACTCACCTCACAGAGTGTTTGTTGTGGGGGAGGAAAGGAAAGGAGAATGTTAGCCGCTTTGAGACTCCTTAGGGTAGTGATAAAGCGGGATATCAAATCCAAACTCCTCTTCTTCTTCTTCTTCTTCTTCTTCTTCTTCTTCTTCTTCTTCTTCTTCTTCTTCTTCTTCTTCCTCACTGTAGAAGCCAAAGATCCTGGTCCTGGGTCCTTCAATTGCCCCCAAGACTAGGCCTTGCTGGCTCAGGAGCGCACAGCTCACATCTTATACTGGAAGCATCCCACAATGTCAACTTCTGGAAGACGGGGGCCAAATCAATGCAGTCAGATCAGATGTTTGCAGAGTGGCGAGAATCTAGCCCGGCCAGCTGACACAGCCCTGGAGCCTTTCCTCTTCTCGGTTACTCCATGGTTTATTTTTCACCCAGCGGAGCACAGACTTCTAAAAACTCTTTGAGCGACTCAGCAATGCTTTTGCCCAGGGGCTGTCTTCTCAAGTGCCCGGCTGGCTTGCAAAGCGGCCTCCATGGAGAATGTGATCCGCTCCCTCAAGGCTCCCGGACAGAAGCCGTTTCCACAACGGCAGCTCCTGGATCCGGTTCAGATGCCAGCTGAGGAGTGTCGAAAGCCGAGCCTGATCCCTTTCCCTCTGCGCTTTGCAAATCCATCCTCCGCTCACCTCCAGCTCCCGCAATGTGCAATGACCCTGCGGCAATTCTTTCATGTTTATGGCTGCGACTCCCCGCTTTCCTTGCTTTTTCAAACAAAGTCAGCAATAAAAAGAGAGGGTCCCCGCCTGTGTTTGCTTCATTGCTCGGATGTAAATCAATGGCTGCAGTGTCTTGACGTTGTGGTGTCTGGTAGACTTGAAACTCATAAAAGACAAGAGAGCCTTGGAAATACATACCTCGGGGCTGACGTGCACTTTCAGCCTCACCTGTTGGGGACTGCAGTCTTCTTCTATGCTGCCGGGAGGGGGGGGGAGAGTTCACCCCAAGGACCATATTCCCTAATTAACAACCTCCCGAGGGCCACATTCCGATGATGAGCAAAGGCAAAAATGTCCAGGGTGAGAGAGGTGACTCTTATGGTTGTGTTCCTATGTTCTAAAAAAGGTAAAGGTAAAGGGACCCCTGACATTTAAGTCCAGTCGCAGACAACTCTGGGGTTGAGGCTCTCATCTCGCTTTACTGGCCGAGGGAGCTGGCGTTTGTCTGCAGACAGTTTTCTGGGTCATGTGGCCAGCATGAATAAGCCGCTTCTGGCGCAACGGAACACCGAAACCAGAGCAGCGCACGGAAATGCCGTTTACCTTCCCACCGGAGTGGTACTTATTTATCTACTTGCACTTTAACATGCTTTCGAACTGCTAGATTGGCAGGAGCTGGGACAGAGCAATGGGAGCTCACCCCCGTCGCGGAGATTCGAACCACCACCCTTCTGATCTGCAGGCTCAAGAGGCTCAGTGGTTTTAGACCACAGCGTCACCCGCTATATTCTAGACACCTAAAAAAACAAAACAAAAAACAAAAAAACAAAAAACCCAAGTCTACACAAATGCACCTCTGTCCAGGCAAACTAGAGGCATTACGCAAGTTTGAAGGATGCATTTAAGCCAGGTCAAAGCACTCAAGGAAGACAGAAACAGGGGTGGTGAGGAATGTCACACAGGGGAGAGTTCAGAAGGCCAGAAAAAGAGAGGCATATTTGGGCCCCATGCTTGGGTTCCCTACCCCTGGATCTACACAATGACAATATGGGAAGACCACTTGCTAAATCAGTCCAGGAAACAGGGTATCCTTTCCCAATTACGCTCTTCCTCCCACAAAGGTTGGGAAAAGGCTGCTTTAGGGTAATTTCCCTTAAGAAGTTCTGGTATTCCTACAAATCTTGAGGTTCTCCCAATGCTCTTGATACCTCCCATTTGCACATGGATGCTGTCCTTTTAAAGACACTCACAACTGTGTAACACTTTGCTTGGACTGAATGTTAGAAGGTTCGGCACAGACAGAAGGAAGTAATATTATTATTATTATTATTATTATTATTATTATTATTTATACAGTAGTACCTCGGGTTACAGACGCTTCGGGTTACACGTTTTCAGGTTGCAGACTTCAGGAAACCCAGAAGTACCGGAAAGGGTTACTTCCGGGTTTCAACGCTTGTGCATGCGCAGAAGTGCCAAATCGCATCACGCACATGCGCAGAAGTGTCGCTGCAGGTTACGAATGCTGCGGGTTGTGGACGTGCCTCTATCACGGATTACGTCTGCAACCCAAGGTTCCGCTGTATACCGCCCTATACCCAGAGGTCTAAGGGCAGTTCACAAAAAAGATCATAATATAGAAAATAAAAGCAAAAACCCAATAATATCCCCCCACCCCAAAAAAAGAACCACATCTGAAAAGGGTGTTCATCAGGTCAACCAAAGGCCTGGTTAAAAAGGAATGTTTTTGCCTGCCACCTAAAGGTGTATAATGGAGGCGCCAGGTGAACTTCCCTGGGGAGAGCATTCCACAAACGGGGAGCCACTGCAGAGAAGGCCCAGTTCTCGTGTTGCCGCCCTCCAGACCTCTTGGGGAAGAGGCACATGAAGGAGGGCCTCAGAAGATGACCTCAGAGCCTGGGTAGGTTCATATGGAAAGAGGCGGTCCTTGAGGTATTGTGGTCTTGAGATGTTTAAGTATTTCTTCCCATAGCACATATTTTATGGAATTCTCTTCTACAAGAGGCAGCTGTGGCTACCAGGTTACATAGCTTTAAAAGAGGATCAGACTGGTGAAATCTGTGATGATCCGCTGGCAGAGACCTATTGGTCACAATATTGAAATGGCTGCATGTGAGAAGCTATGGAATGTAGATTTAAAATTCGCAGTACGTTATACAATGAAAGGAAATTATATGAAAATGATATATAGATTGTATTTACCTCCTAGCAGACTTCCAAAAATGTATAAATCAAAATCAATTCTTTGGTTGTAAATGTAAAGAAAAAGAAGGCACTTTCTATCATATCTGGTGGTCCTGTAAGAGAATAAAAGCTTTCTGGGAAATGATTTACAATGAATTGAAGAAAATGTTTAAAATAACTTTTAGTAAAAAAAACCCAGAAGCTTTTCTTTTAGGGATAGTGAATACAGAAATTGTGAAGGACCTTAGAAATTTGTTTATGTATGCTACAACCTCAGCCAGGGGTGGAAAGAGGTTGCTGTGCCAACTAAGGAAGAGTGGCTGATTAAATTGATGGATTACGCCGAAATGGCAAAATTAACGGGTGTGGTAAGAAACCAAGAGGGGAGGGGAATTTATTAAGGAGTGGGGAACATTTGTGGAATATTTGAAAAAAACATGGTATGCAACTAAGTGCTTGAGTAGGGTTTGCTTAAACCAAGCAGTTAAAAGTATTACCAAGATTAATTGTAGAATAATTAAAAAATGGATTAAAGTAGAAAATGCAGTGTTGAAAATTTAACTAAGAGAAGAAACCACTAAAGGGGGGAGGGAAGTCTGATATGTATTTATACTGGAAGTATGTGATTGTAAGATGTGTATTTGTAAACTTTTGAAAAACACACACACACACACACACACTGTGATGATGGAGGCAGCAATTCTTCTGAATATCAATTCATGGGAATCACAGGTGAGATGCTATCTAAATGGACTACCGGCCTGATCCAGCAGGGCTCTTTTAAATAGGGGAGGGGCTTCTTTCTTCTTGGAGGAAAGGAAGTTTGCATATGCTCAGAAGCACATAGCCCAAGGTGCCAACAAATGATGTAAACCTCTTCCCCCTTTGAATCATCTCCTAGAAAATAGAGCTTAACAACTTTCGGGTTTTTACTTTTTAAAATAGGACAACCCTATCCTAGAAGCCAGAAGCGTCTGTCATTCCAAAGGTGAAAATGAGATCACCCCGCCTGCTTTTGCCTGAGCAGTTATCCCACGTCCCCTCAGAACACACACACAAAAACAATGCTATTATTCATATTAATTTACCTTTGTACTTCATACTAGCAAAGGGAATTTACAGACCTCTAAGAGCTGGGAGGCCCTTAACAAAGCAAACAAACTGTAACTCATCGCTGTATTCTTCCTTCAAGCCTAATGGGGGATGCCTTCCTTTTTTCTTTCCCAACTTCAAAAAAAGAATGTAATTCCTGTTTGTATCTGAAATTTTAAAAAAGAGACCAGTATAGAATCATAGAATCATATGGGGTCGTCTAGTCCAACCCCTTACAATGCAGGAATTTCAGCTAAAGCATCCACGACAGATGGCCATCCAAGCAGGGGCATACAAAGTGGGGGGCAGAGGGGGCCGTCCGCCATGGGTGCCCCTCTGGGAGTGTGTGACAAGATAGCCCCTGTCTCCCCCCAGCTGTAGAGCGGCCGAGGGTGCATGCAGTCAGTATGGGCGCCGCTCGCACAGCATCCATACGGGCTGCCACTCTTGCACACCATTCATATGGGCGTCTGTACGGGCTGCCTCTTGCACGGTGACCGTATGGGCTGCCGCACGTGCGCAGTCGGTACAGATGTCGCACATGTGCCACCGGGCAGTTCACCCCGCCCCTTGGCTCAAAGGAATAAGAGTCCACCACATCTTGTGGGAGTCTGTTCCACTGCTGAACAGCTCTTACTGTCAGAAAGGTTTTCCTAGTGTTTAGTCGTAATCTCCTTTCTTGCAGCTCAAAGCCATTGGTTTGAGTTCTACCTTCCAGAGCAGGATAAAACAAGCATCTTCCCTCCTTTTGGTTTTAAACACAGTGTAAGGTGGTCTCTCTGTGAGTATATTGTATTCAATTATGGGGTATCAGAGTTTTTAGGGGCTAATCAGGCTGGGATAGTTGAGATAGCAGGCTTGTTGGTTTTTGAATGTCTGATGTAGATCTTTCAATTTCGTTGTTCTCTGTGGGACAATGACAATAAAGATTATTGTATCATCTCATATCCTTCATGTGACAGCCCTGCAGATATTTGAAGATGGCTATCATGCCTTTTCTCAGTCTCCTCTTTTCCATGCTAAACATACCCAGCTCCTTCAACCATTCCTCATAAGGCTTAGTTTCCAGACCCTTGATCATCTTGGTTGCCCTGCTCTGCATTCGTTCCAGCTTGTCACCATCCTTCTTAAATTGTGGTGCCCAGAATTGGACACAGTATCCTAGGTGTGGTCTGACCAAGGCAGAATAGAATGCTACTATTACTTCCCTTGATCTGGACACTATACCTCTGTTGATACAGCCTAGAATAGCATTAGCCTTTTTTTGCTGCTGCATCACACTGTTGATAAGCGCCTGGAACCCCTGGAATCTCATACTGCCCAGATGAAATGTAGCAGACCAAAGTTATAAAGACCTGATATCGACAGGTTTGTCCATTCCTAACTACCCTATCCAGCTCAAGAACACAACCCGTTGGATAACTATAGCATTCCTGGGCTGAAATCCTTGTCACGGAGGCACGTCTCCAGGTTCTAATAACAATTCGAATCTTCTGGTGCTCCCCGTCATTAGATAGAATAAATTATCATGGCAGGTGGAGAGGAGGAAATGAATCCATGCTTAAAAGGACGAAGGGAGGGAGGGGGAAATATATCTAAGGAGCAATATATCAGACCAGCATGTAGAATATCCAGCAGAGGGGATGCTTTTAATGAAGTGGTGATTTCTGAATCCATGCTGAACAAGCCTGGAGTAAGAAGGGTCTTGATTCCAATGCCTAAGGTAATGGAGAAGGAACTGACTTACGCTGTTCACAAACTCCTGGAGACCATAAATCAAAAAAGAGATGATACGTTTATTTTCATAAGGTGCACAGACAGGGAAATCCAACTGATGCTTGCTTTTTCTCTCCCTCCACCCCGCCCCCTTGCCTTCTTCTGCAACCATACTCTTATAAAACGACGACGCTTTGGTGAAAACAGAACATGAATAGGGCTTTGCCGAAGAAAATTTAAAGTGGCCTCAAGCTCCTAAAAGCTGAAAAACAGGGTGCAACAGGTCGATCAACACCTATGCAAGCAATGAAGCAAACTCCAAACTCTACTCCAAACTCTACCAGTTTCTCCTGACTTGGGATGGTGGAGGAACCTAGGTTTTTTCCCCTGTTTTTTATCACATTTGTATCCCGCCTTTCCTCCAAGGACTTCAAGGAGGTATAAGTGGTTCTCTTCCTCTCCATCTCAACCACAAGTAGGTGAGGCTGAAAGATTGTGACTGGCCCTAAGTGAGTTTCGTGGCTGAGCAGGGATCTGATCGCTGGTCTCCCAGGTCCTAGTCCAACACTCTAACCACTGCACTGAACTTGTTGGCATCTGTCTGTCTCAAGTGACAATGGAGTGAGCCTCTGGGAGTGAAGTCAAACTGCTGCGTGAGCAGCAACAAAGTGATATCCCCAGGGAGCAAGTATGGGCAGTGTGCATGAATAATAATAATAATAATTTATTTATATCCCACCCTCCCCAGCCAAAGCCGGGCTCAGAGTGGCTAACAATAGTAAAATAATACAGCATTCTAAAACCAATTCATTATAAATTCAGTTCAAATCAAATTGATGACAAACATTGGGCTAGAGTTCTATGAGGATTACAGAAGGAGGGGGTCAGACTGTGCCTTGGCCAAAGGCCTGGTGGAACAGCTCTGTAGGCCCTGCGGAAAGATGTCAAGTCCCGCAGGGCCCTAGTCTCTTGGGACAGAGCGTTCCACCAGATCAGAGCCACAGCCGAAAAAGCCCTGGCTCTGGTTGAGGCCAGCCTAACCTCCCTGTGGCCCAGGATCTCCAAGATGTTTTTATTTGAAGACAGTAAGGTCCTCCGTGGGACACACCAGGAGAGGCGGTCCCGTAGGTACGAGGGTCCTAGGCCATATAGGGCTTTAATGGTTAAAACCAGCACCTTAAACCTAATCCTGTACTCCACCAGGAGCCAGTGCAGCTGGTATAGCACCGCATGAATGAAGGTCCTGAGCTGCCCAGATACTAAGACACCCCACCCCTTGCTGATGTGGTCTAAAGGAAAGCAGGACAGCAGCTTGGCTGCAAGAGTTGTCAGAAGGAGGTATACAAGGCATTTACCAACCATCTTAGCGACTCTGGATTTGTGTCGGGTTTACTCCTTAGCCTTTTTTTCTGCCAAAGACATCCCACAAGACAGCATAGAATCAGAGTTTTCCTTCTCCTAGTTGGACTATCTTCCCAGGTTGATGAGTCCCATCTACCCATCACCTCCCTTTATAGCATATTCAGGAGCCTCCTTCTTAACCTCTAGGCCCATTATTGGTCTCATTTGCTCAATCCGCCAGAGTCTGTCTTTGCATACAGGTTACAGGTAGGTAGCCATGTTGGTCTGCTGTAGTCGAAACAAAAAATTAAAAAAAATTCTTCCAGTAGCACTTTAGAGACCAACTAAGTTTGGTATGAGCTTTCATGTGCATGCACAATTCTTCAGTCCCTAACTCACGGAGGGTTTGAGACCCATTAAACACCTTCACCTGTTTCAGTTGGCCACACTTCACTGATGTAGTCTGCTGGTGTAGTGTAAATGGATACACATACCAAACTATATACAGAATTTTGTGATTTTGACCCCTTCAACTTTGGTTGCATTGGACTGACTCTTGCATCAAGTGCTCACTTCCATCTGAGTCGCTCATACATTGTTGGTTTAAAAGGAGGGGGAGCATGGCTAATTATATGCAAAATGATATGCCCAAAATATGTATCATATTTGTGCAAAAGAGTGAATAGAGATGATTAGGAGGGCTTTGATTTTGTGTTTATGTGAACTCACTGGTCTCCATAATCCACAGACATTAGGGTCTTCACCCTGCCCTGGCTATTTTCAGTTTTTCAGCATTGGTGTCGGCCATTAAGAGGCCATCTTTGGAACCCAGAGTGGGTTCCTCCTGCCTCTAAACATAGGCAGTTTCCATTTCTGAAGCACGTTTTTGTTCTTGGAGCAAGCTGCGTAACAGGACATCAAAAGTAACTTTTCCAAAGGCACTAAAGAGTTTGAATCTCGAATTTGCACCACGCTGGGGTAACATCTCGAAAAAAATCTAATTCCTCGCAAGGTGGCAACAATCAACCTGAATTAGTGACACCATAAGGAAATGAAAAGTCAAACTGCTGACCAGGAGCATTTTACGGTATTTAATTAAAAGTAGATAAGGCAGTGGAAATGAATCGCAAATCAGATAAAGGCGAAGGCAGTAGATTCTCATATTTAACACAGATTTGACTCGCGGATACCTGACGGTATACCAGAACAGGACTGTGGTGATCTCCAAATATGAAATTGCGAGAATAATTAAAAAATACTGCAGGAGGAAAAGCAATGGTAGCATTAAGCCTGAACTGTCCTGGTCTCAGTCATAGCATGTTTACTTATATTCCCTTTGATAAGATGGCCATGTCTAAGGATGCTTCCATACAGATGCTTATTGTACATAGTGAGTCACACAACTAGAAGTCCTCACGTTGGCCAAAGGGCTTAGCTGGTTATTATCCAATATGATGACATCACTGAATGTCAGTAGATGTTTAAAAAATGAATTGACCTGCCATGTTGACAGATTGGGTGACATGGTGTCACTATGGGTAAGTGTGGACAACTGGGACTGAGGGCAAGTGATGGCACTTTCAAGGAAAAAGGACCTCCCCATATATATATGGATATATATTTTGTGATATATATATTATATATATATATATATAAAGAGATATTTTGTGATCCCAAGCTGGGAGCATCCAACCCATGTACTGACCTCTATTCTGACCGCTTTCTGACCAAGCTTTTGAGTCTCTTTCTAAAATCTCTTTCTGTACCAGAAATAGGGAACCTTCCTTAGGTGAGCAGCTGTAGAAGCTTTGGCAGTTGTCGGCAAACATTGGCGTGGGTCCCAGGGCAAAAGAGGGCAGAGCAATGGATGTGTCATGTGTGCGTGCAGGAGCCAGGCCCTGTGACCAATAGGACTCTACAGGACTGGGGCCTTCCCAAGTTTGTTCTGAAGGGGCAAGGCGCGGCCTCACAGGTGAGGCCGATTGGTAACGCACTGACCTGGTGGCTAGAGCCAGGAAGGGATATAAGGTCAGCATTTCCCTCCAGCTCTTTGCCACAGCAACATGTTCCCTGCCTTGCTGTGTTTGACTCCTTGCTTCTTGATCCTCAGACCCTTGACTTCGTGACTCCTTGCTTCTTGATCCTTGGACCCCTGACTTCGTGACTCCTTGCTTCCTGACTCTCGGACCCATAACTTCTTGACTCCCGGCTCTCTGACCCTTGGACTCTTGGCTTTCTGACTCCTGGCTTCTGGGCTCCCGTTCCTGCTCCCACCCCGCCATCTTGCCCCAGGTCCTGACGTCCCCAGCCAGGACTTTGATCGCCCGTGAACTGGACCATGACAGGATGGGGTTCTTACCTGTGTACGGGAGGCTACATTCCAGCCATGCAAAACTCAGAGGTTTCTATACACATATAAACATCTCCCTCCAGGCCATAGGAGCCATAGGAGCTCAGCCTCTCCCCAATAAAATATTTGAGGGAGATAGGCCCCCCCAAACTTGATGGGCATTACCCATTCTTTTTTTTTTCTTTTTGCAATTCATCTTTATAGGTTTCTTTTGACAAACATTCATGAAATCACATTGTAACTTCTCGCTTCTTCTGCAACTAAACATGTGATTCCAAGATGTAATAACGAAAACAAAATATATACTTACTCGTTTGATTCATTTGTACTCCATTTACACTTGACTTCCCTCTCCTTC
Organism: Podarcis filfolensis; assembly: GCF_964270895.1. Taxonomy (NCBI): domain Eukaryota; kingdom Metazoa; phylum Chordata; class Lepidosauria; order Squamata; family Lacertidae; genus Podarcis; species Podarcis filfolensis. The sequence continues at coordinate 113,209,589 of NC_139606.1, forward strand.
TTACTTGGGTCCCCTATTTTACTTTGTTGAATGCCCCTCATAACACATCTATATTTTTGGCAACCTATTTTTTCCACTATATTTTAATATTTTTCCTTACAAGAGTTATTCTAAACCAGTAAAAAAAAAAATTAATTCTCCATAATGATCTTTCAGGTAGTGTTTAAATATATTCCAATCATTTTTGAATTTTTGTTTTGTTTGATCTCTTAAAAGATAAGAGGGCATTGCCATTCATATGGTGTGCTTGTGATCAGTTTTGTGGGGTGGGGCTGTGATGGCCTGAGACTCAGACTCGGAACCAGAGGAGTCTCAGTCTGCACCGGATCCTCTGCCTCAGGCAGCATCTGAACAGAGTCTGGGGCCTGAGCCTGCCCTGGCTCCAGATGCGGGGATTACCTCGTTACCCTCTGCTGGGCAATCACATGCAGCTGCTCCACTACCAGTTGGGTCAGGAGAAGCTGAGACAGCCTCTGGGTCTAGTAACCCACTGACCTCTCCCGAGCTGCAGAGACTCAGGTCTGAGAGAAGGAGAGACCTGAGTACTCGCAGGAGGAGTGCTCGCCTTTGGGCAAGACAGGGAGGTGAGTCACCGGGAGATCGGGACCAGCCATTACCCCGACAAAGATAAAAAGCTGCCGGACCCCGTCCCAGGTTGCGGGAGCAACATTGCTGCTTGCTGGAACCTGCCTGAGACTCTGTGCCTGACCTAGCCTAGTTTCCTGCCTCGTGTCCTGCCTTGGCCCTGTTGGACTGACTCCTCGCGGAATCCTTGAATTCGGAACCGGACCTGGACCGCGTTGCTCAGGTTAACCCCCAGGCCCAGCACAGGGGCTTACACACACATTTTATTCAAGCTGCCCCTACCTGCTCCAGGCAAAGAAGGACACGATCCAGCCTGGTGAAAGCACCCCAGGAAGGTGTGGAGCAGGGACAATGAGGGATGTGGCCTCGGAAGAGAAATGCCCCAAGAGCCAGGTTAGAGAGCTCCTGAGGGCCACATCTGGTCGGTGAGCCTGAAGCCCCCCACTTTTCCTCAGTCCCATAAGCCAGCAGAGCTCATTAACACCCACGATGCCAACCTCCCGCATTTTTTTTAGAGTAAGAAAACATTAAGTGTGCAGGAATTTAAGAGGCAGGAGACATCACAACAATGGGGACCAATTACAGTTTTGTCTATCAAGGCTCCATTTATTAATGCAAAAGAGCTGCCACCATCCCGCATTTCCCCGAGCTGTGTGATTCCAGCGGATTCCCCCCCCCCCATGTAGCATATGGCATAATGCAATATTTCATGCCTGTTGTCTTGAGGAGCCAGTGATAGCTCTTATTAAATCGGGAGCAGAGCTCTTGCTTATCACTCTCTGGGATCTGACTTCACTCTCTCTCTCTCTCTTTTTGCTTATGCCTGACTTTGCCTCCTCGCTTGCCTGAGAAAGTGCGCCGAAACACAATGGACTCGGAGCTAATCGATAAAAAAGCTTTGGAGGTCAGAGCCGTTCTTTGACAAACTTTAAGTTCATGATTAAATATTCTCCGGCAGGAACTGCAGCTGGTATTTAAAAGTCAGGCTGGCCCCTGCAGCCCCCGATTTAGTTATCTTTGATGCAGTGTCAAGAGAAGAGTCGGGGCAGTTTGCTTGGTGCACCTGGGATGGTTTGGGGAGAGGTGGCAGCTCAGAGATGGAGTGTGCAGGACAGGGGTGGAGAGGACGACCTGTGGCCTTCTAAATGTTGTGGGACTCCATCTCCCATCAGCCTCAGCCAGCATTGCCAATGGAGAGGGATGAAGGGAGTTGTAGTCCACCAAAAACATGGAGAGTCACAGGTTCCCCATCCCAGGTTCTCCCCCCCCCCCCTTTTCAAAAAATTTATTCATTTTTCATTTTCATTCATTACATACATCTCAAATTCTTAACGTTTCCTATATATTCCTCTCTCCCTCCCCTCCAAGACTTCCCCCAACTTGCGTTTCTTGTTTGTTTCTCTTTTCATCCGCTTTGCTATCTCTCAACAGAAAAGGTTATTAATAACATAACATCAAACCTATAAACATAAAAATGAAATTCACTACATCATCTTATTTCACTATCTTCTAAACATTTTCGGATACTAATAATGTGAATGTTTATTTGAATCCTGCCATCGTGTCCATGGCCTTTCTTTGTTTCTGCAAATATAATATGAAGGGTTCCCAATCTTTTTCAAAGTCTCTGTTGTCTTTTTCTCTTAGTCTTTCTGTCATTTTTGCCAGTTCTGCATAGTTCACCAACTTCTCTTGCCATTCTTCTTTAGTTGGTATTTCTCCAGTCTTCCAGTTTTGTGCAACCTGATCCCAGGTTCAATACCTGCTATTGTCCAGCGAGCTAAGTGGGAAGGCCTGAGACCTTGGAGCTAAGCAGGTCTCTTAAGAACTAGGCAAGAACAAGGAAGAGGAATCTGTGGTCTTCCCATTATCTATGACCATTGGAGGATGGAACTGATGAGTGTTAGAGCCCAACAACACCCAAAAGGCTAAGGCTCACCATGTTCTACTGTTTTCTTTGAAGAAATTTGGCTGAAAGATCCATAAGAACAAAGAACAAGTAACACCTGATCCAACCACGAAACAGCCACACAACTGCCTGGTCACAGTCTTCCCAAGATGGACAGATGTGATGTCTTTCCATTTAAATCTTAGTAATTATTTCCACCTTTGCAAATATGCGCATTAATTAGCACATGCAGACTTTTATGCAAATGGATTTGTCCTCTTTTAGGTCAACGCATCAAAAAAACTAAGATCATGGCCACTGGTCCCACCACCTCCTGGCAAATAGAAGGGGAAGAAATGGAGGCAGTGAGAGACTTTACTTTCTTGGGCTCCATGATCACTGCAGATGGTGACAGCAGCTACGAAATTAAAAGACGCCTGCTTCTTGGGAGAAAAGCAATGACAAACCTAGGCAGCATCTTAAAAAGCAGAGACATCACCTTGCTGACAAAGGTCCGTATAGTTAAAGCTATGGTTTTCCCAGTAGTGATGTATGGAAGTGAGAGCTGGACCATAAAGAAGGCTGATCGCTGAAGAATTGATGCTTTTGAATTATGGTGTTGGAGGAGACTCTTGAGAGTCCCATGGACTGCAAGAAGATCAAACCTCTCCATTCTGAAGGAAATCAGCCCTGAGTGCTCCCTGGAGGGACAAATCGTGAAGCTGAGGCTCCAATATTTTGGCCACCTCATGAGAAGAGAAGACTCCCTGGAAAAGACCCTGATGTTGGGAAAGATGGAGGGCACAAGGAGAAGGGGACGACAGAGGACGAGATGGTTGGACAGTGTTCTCGAAGCTACCAGCATGAGTCTGACCAAACTGTGGGAGGCAGTGGAAGACAGGAGTGCCTGGCGTGCTCTGGTCCATGGGGTCACGAAGAGTCGGACACGACTAAACGACTAAACAACAACAACAAAGGTCAACGCATAAATGGGCACCCTATACTTTGCTGTCTGTGTTGCACCCCGCAGCTAATGCTCTTGGTGGTGCCACCTCTGGGTGCTGCCAGGTTAACACTTGTCATGGACTGATTGAACGCAGAGAAATGGTGGGAGGAACCAGCTGGGGAACCAACAGGGGAGGAAGGCTCAGAGCCCGGGGAGTGGTAGTGGGACAGCGATGAGCAATCAGAGGGGGAAGAGGGAGCAGACTAGGAGGAGGCTTTGGAAGCTGAGGAGGTAACAGGGCTTACTGTGCTGGGAGAATCTGTGGCAGAGTTAAGTCCAGAATCAGAGGCAGAAGCTGAAGCAGGAGAGTAAGAGGAGGGAAGCCAAGAGGGGGAGATTAGTCATGGGAGTCTCCTCCTCCTGCTGCAACCAGCTCCCCTCCACCCTGTCTCCCAGAATCAGAAGGGAGCTGAAATTAGCAGAGCAGGGGCACGCTGCATCAGGTACAGTCTCTGATTGCTCAGGGAAAGCCCTGGAGAGGAGGGGACGTAGAAGAGAAGAAGAAGAGTTTGGATTTGCTATCCCGCTTTATCACTACCCGAAGGAGTCTCAAAGTGGCTAACATTCTCCTTTCCCTTCCTCCCCCACAACAAACACTCTGTGAGGTGAGTGGGGCTGAGAGACTTCAAAGAAGTGTGACTACCCCAAGGTCACCCAGCAGCTGCATGTGGAGGAGTGGAGACGCGAACCCAGTTCACCAGATTACAAGACTACCGCTCTTAACCACTACACCACACTGGCTCTCTTAGACAGCTGTGGGGAAGTGGGGACTTTCAGTCTTCACAACTGATTCATGGGTAAGACTTACCGGGAATGAGCTGCTGTGCTCCTTAGACCCGACACTCAGCCAATTCTGTTGAGATCATGTTTCTTCTGATAAAAAGTTAATTCCAAACTTGACTCCTATGACAATGCTGAAACATGACTGGGTCTTCTTGGTGGTGGCTCCCCCGTTTGTGGAATGCCCTCCCTGGCAAGGTGTACCTGTCTCCTTCATTGTTAACATTCAGGAGGGATTTCAAACACTGATGTTCCTGTCAACTTGTGTTCCGCACCACCACCCATACATTTTTATTGAAACTTTTTCATCATACAATGCAATAAAAAAAACTAATCTAAAATGTGGGGGGGGGGGGGGACAAGAAACAAAAGAGCAAAGATAATGCAGAGTTCTCTCTCAAAGGCAGATCTTAATCCCTGTCTCACACAAAAGGGGATGGACCCTCCCAGCTCTCAGCTGGGAACTTCCGGCAACTGTTTTTAGATGTTCTCTATTGTGTGTGTTTTTAATGTTCTAACAATTGATCGATCTATTATTAGATTTCCCCAACCAGAACTCAGTTCCCCAGCCGGAACTCAGTTCCGGCACCTCTCAGGTGGGCACAATTGTCATTATAAGAGAACAAGGCAAGTACACAGAGAGTTCCGACACCTCTTTTTCTAGAAAAATGTCACTGGATGTCCGTAACATTTTTGACTATTTCAAATACGTTTTTATTTTATTTTAATTGCATTATTTTACTAACTGACTGACTGCTGCCCACGGGAAGTAAGGGCAGGGCAGACATCTAAGAAGGGAATAAGTCCTCTGAAACCTGCAAAGGAAGTCAATATTATCATTTCCCCTCCCCTCCCCACCCCCCCAAAAATGGGGATGGTGGAGACTGAGAAAGGGAGCAAGGTAAGATTCAAACCAGGGACTTCCTGATCCGCAGCTCAGCATCTTCACCGCAACACCACACCAGTCCGTTCAGTGCTGTTGTTCAGACTCTGCAATACCTCCAGGGTAATTACAGGCCAACAGTCTAACCCAGGCAGCTTTGAAGTGAGGAAAGGGGGAAAGATGAAGGCAGCAGAGAAGCTGGCTGGGCCTGTGCGCTTGTCCTCTGTGGCAAAAGACACGAAGTGTTTTCTCTCGGAAGAAATTGCGCTCGCCCCCTCCTCGGCGCACGGGGCTGTCGGTGCGCACACACACATTCTCTCACCTCCCCCTGACGATGCTCGACGGCTCGATCTCCGAGCCAGCTTAGCACCAGCCTCTCCTTGCAGATGTTCCAAGAGGAGGTGCCCCGGTTGGTTGTGGCCAGCTTCAGGGGTCACTTGGAAATTATGTCAGCCGGGATGGCTGTTCCTGTTCGGCTCTAATGAAACTTTCATGCCCTCTTTGATTCCCTTTCCCACAGATTTGGTATGCCTGACTGCTTGCAACTGGGCTGTCCACTCAAGATGGGGAAGGCGTGCATTGCTCCCTCCCCAACCCGAGCTTTCTGACCAGCTAAATAATTCACCCTGAGAACAATTATGTAACGCTACGAGCTGCACTTTAGAGAGACCCTCTCTCAAGGCGGTTCAAGAGAAGTGCCACAAACAGAATCCCATTTGGAAATGGAGAGTCTTCTTCCTTCTGCCGGTCCCACGACGATTGCTTTTAATTAATAACCAGTTGCGCTAGGGCATCGCATGCATCTGTTTTAAAAGGAGCCTTCTCTTTGTACCGGCGCAGGATCGCATCATTTCAAGGGTTATCTGAAGAAAATGTTAATGAACAGCATCCGAAGCTTGTCAACCAAGGCTTTCACAAAGGGAGCATTACTAAATTTTGGGCCTTGAGGCGAGGAGAAGGACTTTCGTGGCCTTTGGATCCCATTTTGTGGGAGGGAGTTGGCAAGAGAGACAGTGAAGGAAATGGGGCTTCATTCTTTGTCTTCAAAAGCTCGCTCACTTAAAAAAAAAAAATCAGGATTAAACAGCATGTGGACTGCCAAGAATGGAAGACTTGCTCCAAATGTTAACGGGAGCAGGGGTCATGCAAAGGGCAGGAGCTGCGTTTTAACACTGACAGCCAAATCCTAGGCATCTTCCCACAAAAGCAAGCCTCACCAAGTTTGCGTCGGAGCTTACTCCCAAGAAGGTGCATAGGGTTGCAGTGCAGCAGAGGTTTGAGGTTAGATGAGGCAAGTTGCACCTCATTCCCAACATGATTAAGAGCCAAAATGGTTAATTAAGCCCCACAGGGCTGACTACCATTGCAAGTACAATGACTGCCTTTTATAATAATAATAATAATAATAATAATAATAATAATAATAATAATAATAATAATAATTTTTAATTTATACCCCGTCCTCCCCAGCCAAGGCTGGGCTCAGGGTGGCTAACAAGCAATAATAAAAACAAGTTGAATGAATACAACTTAAAAACAAGATTAAAATACAACATTAAAATATTGAAACATTAAAATATTAAAATGCAGCCTCATCACAGGAGGAGAAAGGGAAAAGAAAAAAGAAAGAGGGGGAGGGAATCAAATTGGCTCCAAGCCAAAGGCCAGGCGGAACAACTCTGTCTTACAGGCCCTGTGGAAAGAAATCAGATCCCGCAGGGCCCTGGTCTCATGAGACAGAGCGTTCCACCAGGCAGGAGCCAGTGTTGAAAAGGCCCTGGCTCTGGTTGAGGCTAACCTGACTTCCTTAGGGCCCGGGACCACTAGGGTGTTGCTATTTATGGACCTTGAGGCTCTCTGTGGGGCATACCAGGAGAGGCGGTCCCGTAGGTACGATGGGGGAAATGAAATAAACACAGTGAAATTAAGTGAATGGCCCAAGGCCACTGTGAAAATCAGCATCAGAGAAGGAAGTGAATTTTCCAGGAATCCTGCCCTGCCTGGCCCCGTGCCAACCTTCATCACATTACCATCCTGTGAATGTTTCTGCTGTACACGGTTTGTGTCCATTTTACAGTCATAATCAGTAAAGACCCCTTTGAGCAGTTCCCTTTGACGTCCATATGGTGGTCTCGTTGAACTTGTTGCCTGAGCTAGACTATTGGTTCATCTCACTTAGCGCTCTCTGCACTGGCTGGAAGTGGTTCTCCAGACTTCTGGACAAGGGTCGCATCCTGCCCTACCTGGAGATACGAGAGTATGAACCTTGTGGTGCTGTTGTTTCTGAGAACATGTAAGCACGTAGTTAAACAATGGAATGAGCTCCTAGAGGAAGTGGTGGTGGCCATCACTTGGATGGCTTTAAAAGAGGACTAGAGAAATTCAAGGTGGGACGCGGATGGCGCTGTGGGTTAAATCACAGAGCCTAGGACTTGCCGATCAGAAGCTCGGTGGTTCGAACCCCCGCGACGGGGTGAGCTCCCATTGCTCAGTCCCTGCTCCTGCCAACCTAGCAGTTCGAAAGCACGTCAAAGTGCAAGTAGATAAGGTAAACGGTGTTTCTGTGCGCTGCTCTGGTTCACCAGAAGTGGCTTAGTCATGCTGGCCACATGACCTGGAAGCTGTACGCCAGCTCCCTCGGCCAATAAAGCGAGATGAGCGTTGCAACCCCAGAGTCAGCCACGACTGGACCTAATAGTCAGGGGTCCCCTTTACTTTAGAGAAATTCAAGAAGGCAAGGGCTATCGATGGCCACTAACCATGAAGACTATGCTCTGTCTCCACAATCGATGGCTTGAATTCTTCTGCGTACCAGTGGCTGGAAACCACAACAAGGGAGTGTGCTCTTGTGCTTCCTGGTTTTCCACAGGCAACTGGTTGGCCACTGTGATAACAGGATGCTGTGGAATAGATGGGTCATTGGCCAACAGGCTCTCCTTGTGTTATTATGGGATACCCTGTGTCACTGTTGTAAGGGTTTCTGCGATGATGTACAGTGGTACCTTTGGTTGCGAACGGGATCCGTTCGGGAAGCCCATTTGCAACATGAGCAGAATGCAACCCGCGTCTGCGGGTCTTGATTCACCGCTTCTGCGCATGCGCGTGGCGTCATTTTGTGCATCTGCACATGCACGAGCGGCAAAACCTGGAAGTAACCCTTTCTGGTACTTCTGGGTCACTGTGGGACACAACCTGAAAACGCGTAACCTGAAGCAAACGTAGCATGAGGTATGACTGTATTAGTCATGCTTTTATCAGGAACAGAGAAACTGTGGCCTTATAGATGTCGCTGGCTTCCAACTGCAGTCAGCCAGAGCCAGCATGGCCAATAACCAGGAGTGATGGGAGCCATGGGCCAGTAATGGGAGCCATGGGCCAGTAATGGGAGCCATGGGCCAGTAATGGGAGCCATGGGCCAGTGATGGGAGCCATGGGCCATTTGAGGAAGCCACAGATTCCCACCCCTGCTTTAGATACAGTAGTACCTCGGGTTACATACGCTTCAGGTTACAGATGCTTCAGGTTACAGACTCCGCTAACCCAAAAATAGTACCTCGGGTTAAGAACTTTGCTTCAGGATGAGAACAGAAATTGTGCGGCAGCGGCGCAGTGGCAGCGGGAGGCACCATTAGCTAAAGTGGTGCTTCAGGTTAAGAACAGTTTCAGGTTAAGAACGGACCTCCGGAACGAATTAAGTACTTAACCCGAGGTACCACTGTACTTTAAAAGAGCAATGTGCATGACAGGGCCGTCTTAAGCATATCCAGTGCCATGCTTCAAAGATCCCTCTGGCGCCTCGCCCCCCCCCCCCCCCAGTTTCCCAGAGTTGCTTTCCTCCCGCGGAGGCTTGGGAGGCAAGCTGCACACCTGCCAGTCATATGGTTGACGGGGCACAGCTGGTGGGCGTGCAGGGAAAGGGGAGGCTACCAGCAAAGCCCCACAGCTCCCCCACTCCCTGGGGTGCCCCTGAGAGGCCAGCGCCCTGGCGCAACGTGCCAGTAAGCCCAATAGGAAAGACGACTCTGGTGCATTAAGTCTGAGCATGGTTCAGTCGGTAGAGCAGGAGATTCTTAATCTTGGGGTCATGGGTTTGAGCCCCATGTGGGGCAAATGATTCCTGCACTGCAGGAAGTTGGACACAGGAGTGCCAATTTGGATAAAATATTGGGTGGGGGGCAGGTAATCCCTGTCCCGCTTAATCATTCACAAGACACAGTGCACACACTCTGTTTGAATGACCATTAACTTGCATGGCTTTACAAGAAGATTGGAGGAATTCATGGAGGGGAGGGCCAGCAATGGCTGCTAACCATGAAGGTTATGCTCTGCATCCACGGCTGAAGGCATTAATCCTTCTGAGTAGCAGTGGCAGCACCCTCAAATATTTTAGGGGGGGACAAAACCCCCCCAGCCCCCATGACTTGGCTCCTATGGTTGGACTAGATTGGCCTTGTGGTCCCTTCCGACTCTACAATTCTATGACAGGGGTCAGCAACGTGTGGCCCATGGGCCAGATGCGGCCCATGAAGACAGTTTTACTGGCCCACGTGCTGCCCCCAAACTGAGCCATTCAGCGAGTCCCCCACACGCCTTGCTAAACCAGAACAGCACAGCGAGGGGACTCACCAAGCAGTGCCGGACAACGCATCTGCGCATGTCCAGACGCTGAAAATCACTTCTGCGCAGGTGTGATTTTCGGCGTCTGGACCTGCACAGAAGTGATTTCCAGTGCCGTGGACATGTGCAGACGTGATTTCCGGCATCACCCTGAGCCAGTCCGGCTCCGGGAGACCATCTCCGTGGGAGTGATCCATCGGAGTAAACCTTGCTGACCCCTGCTCTATGATTCTAAAAAAAAAAAAAGACTTCCTTTCCCCTCCCTCCCCGTTCTCAGTTCCTGGAGCTAACATCTAAGCAAAAAGAAGAAAACCAGTGACAAATGGAGAAAAAAAATGCAGTGGATGCTTCATGAGCTGGCTAGCCATGAAATGGGTATCATTTTAAAATATTTACTATTCATGCAACGCCACATGCCTTAATGACGGCGCATTTTGAGTCTCCACTTGACTCTTTCGGCGAGAGCACTCTCTGTAGCCATGGCATTTTTCAAATATTAAAACACCACCTAATCCAGGACATCAAAGCCGCTCTTAATACGATTCGGGAGGTCAAAAACAGACTACAAATAAACATTGCTAGGGTTTTTTTAAAAAAAAAAACATATTTATTCACTTCCCTAAGAATTCCGCCTTCAATCACAGCGCCTGCGTTCTGCCAGCAGTTTAACATCTTTCTACTGAAATTATCTCCTAGACCCATGAAATCATTATACCTGTTGTTCTGTTGAAAAAGAAACATATTTAGCAAGAGGCAGCCATACCTATTTTTCCTTGAAGGCAAGGAACAAACAGCTAGAATTAGGCAGATGTCTCTGGAGCTCACTCCTTCCAAGTAATTCTCAGATTGGTTTTAAGTGTGTATATCCCGCCATTTTGACACACTTTTCAAAATACTGTTGTGAGTTTGCAGGGAGGGTGGGGTGTTAGGCTGTATGTCTGAATCCCTTCTAGTTCCAGGATCCAGCAAGGATACAGTTGTTGGCTAACCAGCTTCTTGGTGAGTTAATGGCCCTCTAAGTACGGTTCGCGCCACAGGGCAAAAGGATGGGACCCCCTTCCTCACCTGACTGTTGGTGAGAAGGACAGGGGCAGAGTTATATGTGCATGAGCTAGATACTGGAGGCAGGATGCGGGCAGAAGCCTGAGTGGGAGAGCCACACTTGATTTCTGCTTAAATCCAAGGCTGTGGCTATGGGAGAAGCAAGACCTTCCAGGGTTTTAATGTTGTGAATGCATTAGGCCCAGGTTGCATTTGCTGTTGTTGTTTATACCCTGCCCATCTGCCTGGGTTTCACCAGTCACTCTGGACAGCTCTCAATAGAATAATAATAATAATAATAATAATAATAATAATAATAATAATAGTAATAAAACATCAAACATTAAAAACTTTCCTAAAACGGACTGCCTTCTGATGTCTTCTAAAAGCCAGATACAGTGGTACCTCAGTTAAGTACTTAATTCGTTCCGGAGGTCCGTTCTTAACCTGAAACTGTTCTTAACCTGAAGCACCACTTTAGCTAATGGGGCCTCCTGCTGCTGCTGCGCCGCCAGAGCCCGACTGCTGTTCTTACCCTGAAGCAAAGTTCTTAACCTGAAGCACTATTTATGGGTTAGCGGAGTGTGTAACCTGAAGCGCATGTAACCCGAGGTACCACTGCAGTTGTTTATTTACTTGAAATCTGATGGGAGGGTGTTCCACAGGGCGGGCGCCACTACCGGGCGCTACTGCCCTCTGCCTGGTTCCCTGCAACCTCACTTCTTACAGGGTGGGAACCGCCAGAAGGCCCTCGGAGCTGGAGCTGGTTGTCTAGGCTGAACAATGGGGGTGGAGACACTCCTTCAGGTATATTGGTACCCATTTTGCATCAGGTGGAGGGCCCTCAACCCTTCCCTTTTAATTAGGGATCCATCCAGGGCAGTCTTTAGCATATGCACCGCGGGGTGCAAAGATCCGCCCAGCGCCCCCAAATTTAGTTTAGCCCCCAACTTAACTTTTATTATGCCTTATGTCACTATTATCATTTGATAAATAGCGCTCGTGCCTGCGCAGCTCCAAAAGGAGGGTTTTTGGGAGGTGTTTTTTGTTTAAAACCAGCTTTTCTAAAGAAGACAAAGAACACATTGGGAGTTGGTGTACAGACTCCACGCATGCGCTTACGGTCGTAGGGAGGTGTCTGAAAGATGAGACGGGTGGGCATTGTGTGCACGCGAGGTCCAAGTCCTGTCCATGGTCAAAGGTGCATTGTGGAGGCAGTCCGTAGTAGCTGAAGCTGGGTGCAGGGAAGGGAGTCGGGTAAAGTCAGGAACAGGCTTGCAAGTAGGGAACCAGGGCTGGTCAGGAGCTCAGGCAGGAAAGCAGGACAGGGTTCAGGCAGGAACTAGCAACCAACAATGTTGCTCCCGCAACTTGGGACAGGGGCTGACCGGCTTTTATCTGCCCCAAGGCATAGGGCGGCCCCGATCCTCTGGTGACTTGCCTCTCCTGGCCTGGAGGCAAGCACTCCTCCTGCGGGAACTTAGTTCCCTCCACCTCTCTGCCCTGAGCCTCTGCAGCTCAGGAGAGGCTGGAGAGTTACCAGACCCAGAGGCAACCTCAGCTTCCTCTGACGGGGCTGAGAGTGGAGCACCTGCAGGCAATGGGTCCTCCATCACCTCATGAGCCAGAGCAGACTCAGCTGGTGCCTGCACCTGAGGATCCAGCACAGGTGAGGACCCTTCAGGCTCATGCCCGGCTCAGCTGGTTCCGGAGGCGGAGAATCCTGTGCAGGCTGGGATCCCTCAGGTTCCAAATCTCAGGCCATCACACTTTCATTGTGGGAGCAACCTTATTTCTAGAAGAGTGGGGAGGGCCCTTGCGAGCGCACATATACGAGTTCTTCTTGGGAAGGAGCCTGTGCACGCTCCTGTCACTAGATAGGCACATCCTCTTTCTGTCTGTCTCTTCCACTTTCCTGTCACTCCCCTTCCTCGCTGCAGACATGCGGTGCGAGATCAGTCGTGTCAAAGGTGCTGCTGGCCTCGTCGCCACATAGCAGCTCAATACAATACACTTAGGTGGCTTCAGGGGTGGGCACCTGGTGCCCCCGCAGAATTTGACGCCCGGGTGCCCCGCACCCCTTGCACCCCCAGGTAAAGATGGCCCTAGATTCATCCCAATGCCTTATCCACCAGCAACGAAAGTGGTGACAGTTGCTTTGAGATGCATAAGGTCCCAGGTTCAGACCTCAGCATCTCCAAAAAGGGCTCTGAGAGACCTTCGTTTGAAACCCTGGAGAGCCTCTGCCAGTCAGAGCAGACAGTACTGAGCTAGACAGACCGATAGTCTGACTTGTTATTAACCACCTTTGTGTGCTGCTACGTTCCTAAATATATATTATTATTTTTTTAAAAAGACCTGGGCAGGAGGAAGGCATTTAAATATGTTTAACATTTGAAAGTGGAGATTTCCTTTTCTTTAAATGGAAATGGAAACAGGCAGGAAGGAAGGAAGGAAATTTGTTCTGTAACGAAGATTTGCATACATTTTTATTTCATCTCGTTTCTGCTGCTCTTTCCTCCTCTCCTGTTGCTCCCCTTTGCAGGTGTGCAGCTGGTTTGCAAGCGAGACTCAGAAATGCTGACTTGGAACCAAAACTGTGCACATCAATTATAAATTGTCAAAAGTGGATGAATATGTTGTTTTGTAGAGTTGTTAATATTTCAGCAGCATAATTCGAAGTCTGGGGTAAACTGTGAATACTCCATTTTTCTTTCTCATTTCTAAGAAAGGTTTATTTTATGTTATATATATATTTTTAACAAAGCGGGGGGGGGGATTTCGCATCCCCTTTGGCTCCGCTTTCTCTGGCTGTGCTCAGTGTGCTCCCTTTCGAGCTGTCAAGCCAAGTGTTTTTCAGACCCCTCATTAACAAAACAGACAACCAATCTCAATATGCATTATCAAAATTAGATCTTTTCGGAACAGTTGACAATTATGTATTATACAGTTACATGCATATAAATCTGGGACTCGGCTTTGTTAGGTTTTGCCGCTGACTTTTTAACAAAGTGCTCCTAATTACATTTTGCATTGTGCCACCTCTCTGTGGGGCATCTTTTTATTTTTTTATTTGGGGAGGGGGCCAGTATGCTCTGCAATTTGTTTCAGGCTGAATGTGAAAGAATGCACAAGAAAAGCCCCAAATCATACAGTGCAGAGGGTTTTTATTATTGTCAGAGAGTTTATTCTGCTAGTAAGCAGGACCCCAGTAGATGCAGTAGAAGCCAAAGTTTGTTCCCTCGTACGAACTTTTTGTATCTAAGCGCAAGCGCTGAAACGAATGGCAAAATAGACTCATGTCAAGGCTGGCAGTCTCCGGTTTGACTGGCGGCTTCTAGTGCTGAGCAAAGGGCACTTTAGCATTCTAGTGGGTTTCGAGCTTAACTTGGGACTGCAAGGTGGTCAGGGATGCTGCATGTAGTATAGAGCCAGCGTGGTGCAGTGGTTAAGAGCCATAGACCAGTAATCTGGTGAACCGGGTTCAATTCCCCGCTCCTCCACATGCAGCAGCTGGGTGACCTTGGGCTAGTCACACTTCTCTGAAGTTTCTCAACCTCACTCTCCTCACAGAGTGTTTGTTGTGGGGGAGGAAGGGAAAGGAGATTGTGAGCCGCTTTGAGACTCCTTAAGGGGAGTGAACGCACTCGGGTGGCACTGTGGGTTAAACCACAGAGACTAGGGCTTGCAGATAAGAATGTCAGCAGTTCAAATCCCTGTGACGGGGTGAGCTCCCATTGCTCAGTCCCTGCTCCTACCAACCTAACAGTTCGAAAGCACGTCAAATTGCAAGTAGATAAATAGGTACCACTCCAGCAGGAAGGTAAATGACGTTTCCGTGCGCTGCTCTGATTCGCCAGAAAGTGGCTTAGTCATGCTGGCCACATGACCTGGAAGCTGTACGCCGGCTCCCTCGGCCAATAAAGCGAGATGAGTGCCACAACCCCAGAGTCGGCCACGACTGGACCTAACGGTCAGGGGTCCCTTTACCAAGGGGAGTGAAAGGCGGGATATCAAGTCCACACTCCTCCTCCTCTTCCTCTTCTTCGACTTTTTATTCTTCCTGTTCAGCATTTCTCCAGTGCTCTGCAGCCTCCCTGTCTGCCTATGTTACCTGATGTGGGGGGGGGCAATGTCCTTACCTGGGCTTTAATTGAAGTGTGGGCACCTAGGGAGGCTGCAGAGTGAAGTCCACAGTCTGGAAAGATTTGTGGAATGCTGGGGGAGGGGAGGACGATTGCAAGCAACCCTCAGCCATCTCGAGGGTAACTAAGGTAAGGGCAACTATGCCCCCTGCAGCAGTACCCCCCTCCTGAGAATGTTGCAAACATTTCCATTGACCTTGCATAATTTCTGGATGCAGTTTCTTTTCTCATTAATTGATGGAGCATAACTGGGGGTGGGGGGGCAAGTGGAGGAAAAATACCCAGCTCCTTTGACCGTTCTTCATAAGGCTTAGCTTCTAGACCCTTGAGTCCCCATTTCCTTCCCCCGCTCACAGGGTCATGTGACTTCTCGATCCCTCGCCTGCAGCTTCACGACGTGCCAGCTGTACCTGGGACCAGAAATGAATTCAAAGTGCTTCCCAGATTAATAAATATTTCATATTTGATCATGAAATACCCAAGTCTTTGACAATGTGCCATGAAATATGCTATGTTTGTTACTGTGAGAAAACAATATTTTACCATAAACCTTTCAGCCCTAGCCGTAACCCTTTAATTTAAGGTTCCTCGTTGCCCATAAGGCCATAGGTTTAACAAGATTGTTAGGGAAACGCTTTATGCTGAATTCAGTGGGAAAAACTGTGCCTCAGCAAGAGAGTTCGGGAAGAGCAGTCTAACCTCTAGCTGAATATACCATATTGCCATTCTCTAGCCACTCTTCCTTTGTTGCAGAAACCAGAAATACAAGTGGGGTTTGCCAGTCAGAAGAAGGAAAAAATAAATTGTTCCTCCCTATAAAAAAATGGTGCCTATCCTATATAGAAGAAGCTAAAAGAAAGAAAGCCTCTGTAAAGTTACACCCGATCCAAACTTTGTTCACATTCCCTCCAACATTTCTCCGATGAAAATATAGACAAACTACTACTACTATTATTATTATTATTTTATTATCATCATCATCATTATTATCATTATTAAATTTAATACCTCAGCCATCTGAATGAATTGCCCCAGCCACTCTGGGTGGCTAATTATTATTATTATTATTATTATTATTATTATTATTATTATTATTATTAAATATTTCTACCCTGCCCAGCTGGCTGGGTCTCCCCAACATATATAAAAACATAATAAAACATTAAACATTTTTTAAAAACTTCCATGTACAGGGCTGCCTTCAGATGTCTTCTAAAGGTTGCATAGTTACTTATCTCCTTGGCTCAGGGGTTGTATAACTCTGTACCCTCCGATCAAAATAGAGACGTCCTAAGGAAAAGCAGGGCATTCCGGCATCGAATCAGAAACTGGGGTGCCTTCTGTAAATGCAGAACTGTCCCTGGGAAATAGGGACACTTGGAGAGCCTGTGTTCAGGAACCTGGCTTGAGGTAAAAGAAGGCTTTAAAACAGTGTTTGAGTTACACCACCCTTTTTGCACGTGTCTTCTTCTCCTTTGGCGATCACTTGTAGCCGAGTAAGATTGTCTTCCATAAACACAGTTTTAGTGAGTCCATAAGTGACTGTGGAGGCCAATTCTGAATCCACAAGTCCTTCCACAGTGAGGACATTGGTTTCCAGGCGGGAGTTGATCACGGTGTGGATTTGCCAAACATGCCTTCCTCTTAGCACGTTTCTCCCTTGCGTCCTGAGTTTGAGTGTCTTCAAAGCCCATGACACCTTTGGTAAAGGCTGTTCTTCAATTGGAGCGCTCACAGGACAATGTTTCCCAATTGTTGGTGTTTATGCTACATTTTTTTAAAAATTGCCTTGAGAGAGCCTTATAGCTCTTTTGTTGACCACCAGCATTACGCTTTCCATTTTCAAGTTTGGAATAGAGTAGTTGCTTTGGAAGACGATCATCAGGCATCCACACAACATGACCAGTCCAACGAAGTTGATATTGAAAAAACATTGCTTCGACACTGGTGATCCTTGCTTCTTCCAGTACACTGGTATTAGTTTGCCTGTCTTCAGGTTGCCAGGTCACATGACTGAGCAGAATAGGTTTAGGATACAGTCTGCTTCCCCTCATTCCAAGGAAACCAAACCTTGGATAAGTGCCAGTGACCCGTGCAATCTTGCACTACTCAGAAACTGGGGTGGCATGCAACAAAACCTCTTCCCCTTTGCCCCCTTCCAGCTTGATGTGTTACTTAAAAATGAATATTTATTTAAAAGAGGGGGTTCAATGGATCCTTAGGGACTTAGGTTTGCATAGCCCCACTGCACCAAGAATCTTCTGGCTCAGCTGGTGACCTGCTGGATCCCAACTCTGCTCATCCTGGTGTATCTTGCTGTAGGATTTCTCCCTAAGTCACGGACCACTGGCTTTCTTTCGGTGGTTCCCCAAATGTGTTTCTCTGAAGGGCCAGAGCTGAGGCCATTCAAGTCTGCCATCTTGGGTGTCTTTCGGTCGAACCAGGGCCAAGCCAAAATGTCTCAAGATAACGTTTTCCCAGGAATATTTCTGAGATGTTTCTCTTTTCACCCCCTCCCTCCTTCTCCTAGAAAAAGATGGCCACTTTGCAAAGTTGGATATGGTCACTGTGGTGATCACACAGTGTCCCCAGACGTTTAATGGTCTATTGATCCCTGTGCCACCACTGTGCTCGATTCCCCGCTGCCACCAACCCATTACTCACAGGTAAAACACTGAGTCCAGACAGTTGTTAAAATTGAACCAAATAAACAAGTTTATTTTATAAGTATTAACAAGTTTATGGTTTCTCAGATAACATTCTTGTCAGTTTCTTAACTTTAGTTTCTTTACCGGCCTATACCTTCCTAATACCTTCTGACTGATTATCTCAACTGTTTGACTGACTCCTCTTAACAGATTCTCTCACTCTCCCACATCAGACTAGCCCAACCTACAGACTTATCCTCTCCGTCTCTTCTCTAACTCCAGACTGACTTCTTAACAACTCTAACTCTAATTCCTCCCCTTGGGTTCCCATTGGTTTTACAATGAGTTAACCCTTTCCTCGTGAACCCAGTATGATGTCACACACTGAGGAGGGCAAACGCCAGTCACCAATGGCCACTAGCCAGATGGGATTTGCCTTACTTCCCATGTCAGAGGAAGTATGCCTATGGATACCTGCTGCCAGGAACGACAAGTGGGAAGAGTGTTTTTGCTTTCATTTTTAAATTTTATTTTATTTTATTGGATTGGATTAAGACCCACTTCTCAAGGAATAGAGATTCGATGTTGTCAATGGCAATTTCTTGTACAGATTGTAACTTTTTTATTTTGAAAGTTTCTTTTTTCTGTCACATAATACTTTGTAAAAATAATTTGGTTTCAGAAATCCCCTTTGGAGTACATTCCTGTAAAAAATATTTTGCACTATTGAAAGAAACCCATATTTGAAGTCAGGTTGTGCAATATTATGGATAGTCGCAATGTTCATCATTGCACCTGTAATGTAACTAATAATGTTTATTAGTACATAGTTTATTAGTACATTAGTACAATAGTACATTTTTAATGTACTATTTTAAATATGTAAAATTAATTTTCACTACGAGCATGTTTTGATGAGGTTGAAAAGGACCAGTTTTTGACCCTCTTTAAGTTCTTATTTTTCTTACAATGTTTTGTTGCTTATTTAACAAATGTGTGAATGCTATTTCACCTTTTTTTGAAATTTGTCAGTTTGAAATGACTAAATAATGCAAGAAAATGTTTTTGATATTAAATACTGAAGGTAAACTCCTTTTTGTAAAAAGGAAAAGAAAAGAAAGAGTGTTTTTGCTTTCAGATCCTGCCTGCAGTTCTCCCATAACGTCCGTTCACACATTACATACAAGACATATTGCAATATTTTAGCCTGGAAAAGAGGAGGCTAAGAGGAGATATGAAAGCCACTTTCAAATATCTGAAATATCTGTCACATGGAAGATGGAGCAAGCTTGTTTTCTCCTGCTCTGGAGGGTAGGACTCGAACCAATGGCTTCAAGTTACAAGAAAGGAGATTCTGGCTAAACATCAGGAAGAACTTTCTGAGAGTAAGAGCTGTTCGGCAGTGGAACAGACTCCCACGAGAGGTGGTGGACTCTCCCTCTTTGGAGATTTTTAAGCAGAGGTTAGATGGCCATATGTCATGGATGCTTTAGCTGAGATTCCTGCATTGCAGGGGGTTGGACTAGATGACTTTTGGGGTTCCTCCCAAGTCAACAATTCTATGATTCTATGGTTCTAAGTAGTTGGGCTGTACATTTGTGGACGTGTAGTGTGTAGTGGTTAAGAGCGGTAGACTTGTAATCTGGTGAACCGGGTTCGTGTCTCCGCTCCTCCACATACAGCTGCTGGGTGACCTTGGGCTAGTCACACTTTTCTGAAGTCTCTCAGCCTGACTCACCTCACAGAGTATTTGTTGTGGGGGAGGAAGGGAAAGGAGAATGTTAGCTGCTTTGAGACTCCTTCGGGTAGTGATAAAGCGGGATATCAAATCCAAATCTCTTCAATGAGTGTACCACCTGTGGCCTGTGTACAGAGCAGTTCCTCACCATCAGTAATATTTATATACTGCTTAATATGCAAAATCCCTAATTGTTCTACATAAAACACATTAAGATAATTAGAAAAAGAAAAATGCTGAGCTGTCGGAACCAACGTGCACAAACGCTTTTATGTGTATAGCGACAGCTTGTATCTGTGTTCAGTCTAACATGTGAACAAGCCCATATGCATCCAGAAAGAATTGGGCGAATTGGACACAAGTTTAGAAGGGACATCAGTGTTATTCTTACATTCTCGATTTTCCCTGGATATTCTTGACCATTTTTTTGTGTGTGGCAGCTGTGACTTACACATGCATGCACAAACCATGCTGTGATTTGCACTTGCATGCGCAAACCATGCTGTGATTTGTACTTGCATGCACAAACCATGCTGTGATTTGCACTTGCATGCACAAACCATGCTGTGATTTGCACTTGCATGCACAAGAAATGCTGTGATATCCACATGCCTGCACAAACAACACCCCAGAAGGATGCCAGATCTTGCACATTGTAAACAAAATGGTACCCAGCCTGACAACAAATTTGCAACAGTGGCAAGAAAAATAATGGGAGGAACTGCTAATGGGGAGCCTCCCCCAAGAAACTGTTGGAGAATTTCTCCACCCCTGGAGAAATTTGTTGAAATAATTCCCCCTCCCCTTCCCAGTTTGCTTCCCCCACAAACAAGGTGGAGAGTTTCGAGAGTCCATTTCAGCACAGCTATATTTTAAACGCTCTGCCCATGTAAAAAGATATAGAGGTTGCCAGTTTCGTTTGTCATATATTTTTATAGGCCTTTTCTGAACGCTGTTGTGTTTGACAGAGTAACTGACTACAGCTCGAAATGAAGTGTAAGTCAATTCCATGCTTCCATAATTCACTGCCCAGGATTGTTGAAAAAAGATTTAGTGATGGCGGTGATAGACAGCAAGCCTCTTGAAGTTTTCATTTTCACTTAGTGGCTGTAATACCTCAAACTTGCTGACCTCCAGAGTACAGAACGGGGGAAGGCCTGCAGAACTTCTCCGACGGTGTTCGCTCAGCAGAGCATTCGCTCTCACTCCCAGTGTTCCTGGGAACAAACGGCAGATTGGCTGGGGCTGGGGCCTGGGGGCGACGATGGATATGTTTATCATTATTCTTCACTGTCAGTGTGTTGCCTTGAGACCCTGCGCCCTTGTACCGGTTTGTGGTCCACCTCATCGCCGCTGCACTTAATGGTCACTGTGGTGTGATAAATTCACATTTTACCAATAGTAAAAATGCATTTAAAAAAAAACAGTTTCTAAGCTTTCATGTGCCATTTCCAACATTGTTCAAATTGATTTCCACTTCTGCAATGGAGTTTCCCCACTATCTCCTTTTCTCCACCTTGTCCCCAAACTGGGGTCTGATTTGGACGGCACAGAAGGACTCCAGAAAGGAAGGGGAATCCAGTCCATTCTCTTGGCAGATGAAAACAGTTGGATATTACCCAACAATTTTGTTTTGTGTGTATTTTCATATATATTTTTTAAAAATCCCTCCTGTTCTTAATTATTTTGTATAGCTGAGTACATCCCATGATGTACTTTGAACCTTTTTTTTTTTTTTTTTGCATGCTTTGCCCTCACTACCACTTACCATATTTTTTGGCTCTATAAGATGCACTTTTCCCCTCCTAAAAAGTAAGGGGAAGTGTGTTTGCATCTTATGGAGCGAATGCAGGTGGAAGGCTCTGCTCAGAGCTCCCTTTAAAGGGCCGTGTGGAGCGTGTTCCCCAAGCCTTTTCCCCAAGGAGGGAGAAGGGCTGCCTGTCCTTGGGGAAAAGCCTCCAAGAGCCGCACACACACTCCGCACGCTCTTTAAAGGGAGTGTGGCTCTTGGGGGAGCCCCCTGCCCGGGAGAGGCTGCACGCAGCCAAGCCAGAAGCCAGGACAGCAAGCGGGATCGCAGGTCAGCGATTCTGCTTGCTGTCCTGGCTTATGGGATTCAAAAAAATTTTTTTTCTTGTTTTCCTCTTCCAAAAACTAGGTGCATTTTATGGTCTGGTGCATCTTATAGAGCGAAAAATACGGTACTTTTGTTTTAGAGACAAGGAGGTGAAGCAGTTAGCATGCCATACTAGGTCTGAGTAGACCTGGATTCAAATCCCCCCTCCGCCCTAAACAATCACAGCATGATCTAGGATCAGTCATTACCTCCCAGCCTAGCCTACCTCAGAGGCAGTGGGACATAGATGGCGCTGTGGTCTAAACCACTGAGCCTTTTGGGCTTGCCGATCAGAAGGTCGGCAGTTCGAATCCCGTTGCTCGGTGCCAGCTCCTGCCAACCTAGTGGTTCGAAAGCACGCCAGTGCAAGTAGATAAATAGGTATCTCAGTGGCAGGAAGGTAAACAGCATTTGCGTGCACTCTGACACTCGTCACTGTCCTCCGTGCGCCAGAAGTGGTTTAGTCCTGCTGGCCACATGACCTGTGGACCAACGCTGGCTCCCTCAGGCTGAAAGCAGAGATGCACACCGCATCCCATAGTCAAATTTGACTGGACTTATCCATCTAGGGGTCCTTTACCTTTACCTTTTCCTACCTCGCAGGGTTCTTGTGTGGCTTGAACAGAGAGGCAGAACCATGCATACCATGGCTCTTTGGAGCCTTGGAGGAATCCTAGAATATTGGCTGTGGCAACCCATGTTATTTAGTTCATGATGTCACAGATGCTTGCGATCTCCTTAAATGACAGCGCTGGCACACTTCATCTGAAGTCAGAGTGCTTAAGAAGGAGGAAATGACATCAAGAAAAAACAGCACACAGGAAAATAAGGTGTCAAAGGACATCTAAACCATCTGAGAGTTTGCCACTTTAACAATGGGAATCCTGGGAACTACGGTTTGCTAAAGCTGCTGAGATATTAGGAGACCCTTAGGAAACTGCAGTTCTCAAGAGCCTTCTTTGGGCAGTGTGGTCTTTGCCACTTTTGAGATGAACGTTGAAATAAAAAAATATTTGGTGCAGGCATAAGAATAATTTCCCTCCCTATTCACTGACAGTAAGACATAATCATGCATGCATAGCCAATGTCTAAAAAGCATAGCTGTCAACTTTTCCCTTTTCTTGCAAGGAATCCTATTCAGAATAAGGGAATTTCCCTTTAAAAAAGGGGAAAGTTGACAGCCATGCTAAAAAGTGGTATGCGCATCTCTATTATAGTATTGTTGCTTGCTCATTTGGGTGTCCAAAGGTAAATAAACACAGAGCACAAGAAGAAACCTCATCAGATGTTTGTTTGTTTGTTTGTTTGTTTGTTTGTTTGTTTGTTTGTTTGTTTGTTTGTTTGTTGAAATTGACAGATTCGTCTATCCCTAACTGATTGGTTGGGAGCCCCACTCATTATTTTTTGTCATGGAAGGGTCAGAATGTCAGAGAATTCCAACGAAAACAGAAACGGGAGAGGAAATTGCCCATGTTTGCTTACTCGCCCCACGCCCAGAACGGAAATCAATTTGGCAATACAATCGGTATTCGCTGTTGTTGTTTCTTTCAGTCTGCAAACAATACATAATTGATTGCTTCCCCCGCTTTGTCTTGTGTTTCGTTTCCATTGAAAGGAATGGGGTGGGATAACATAAAGATGACACCGCTTACATAATTAAGTTACATACATTTCGCTGTGGGAGACTGCAAAGTGAATTATTTTTGACAGAAGGCAAGCTGCAGCGGAATGGAAACCGCTCTGCATGCAATGGATGTAGAGAAGAATGAGGAAAGATGCCTTTTTGCATCCCTACGCAAGGATGAGGCGAAACTGCACCAGCTTGAGTTCTCTCGCATATGTAGCAGTCAATGCTTTGGGGGTCCTGTTTTTCCCTCCCTCCCTATTGTGCTTCAGTTCCATGGATTGAGACCTTGTACTGGGAGCATCTGAAGTAAGGCTGAACCATAAGGTTTCCTTGGCACAAAGCACCGGCCAAAAATGGCATGCCTTTCTCGGTGGCTGCTCCCAGATTTTGGAACTCCCTCCCTAATGAAGCTAGACTTGCTCCCTCCTTGATGTCTTTCCACAACAAGACTGTTTTATTCTGACAGGCCTTTGGGGACTGACTGTTTTTTAAAGGGCTTTTTTAAAGAGCCAGTGTGGTGTAATGGTTAAGAGCGGTAGACTCGTAATCTGGGGGACCAGGTTCGTGTCTCTGCACCTCCACATGCAGCTTCTGGGTGACCTTGGGCTAGTCACACTTCTCTGAAGTCTCTCAGCCCCACTCACCTCACAGAGTGTTTGTTGTGGGGGAGGAAGGGAAAGGCGAATGTTATCTGCTTTGAGACTCCTTCGGGTAGCGATAAAGCGGGATATCAAATCCAAACTCTTCATCTTCTTTAGTGGTGCTATGCTCTTTTAATTATCTGTATGTTAACAGCAGAGGGACGCAGGTGGTGCTGTGGGTTAAACCACAGAGCCTAGGACTTGCCGATCAGAAGGTCAGTGGTTCGAATCCCTGCGACGGGGTGAGCTCCTGTTGCTTGGTCCCTGCTCCTGCCAACCTAGCAGTTCGAAAGCATGCCAAAATGCAAGTAGATAAATAAGTACCGCTCCGGTGGGAAGGTAAACAGCATTTCCATGTGCTGCTCTGGTTTGCCAGAAGCGGCTTAGTCATGCTGACCGCATGACCCGGAAGCTGTACGCCGGCCCCCTCGGCCAATAAAGCGAGATGAGCGCCGCAACCCCAGAGTCGGCCACAACTGGACCTAATAGTCAGGGGTCCCTTTACCTTTACCTTTATGTTAACAGCAGCAGCTGCAGCAACAGCAACACTTTGTGGAGTTTTATTACTTTTTTAATGATTATCTTTTTTTAGATTTCTTTAGCATCTTGCATTCTAGTTGTGGTGCTTTAATTTGGGTAAGCCACCTTGAGTCCGAGTCTCAGGAAAAGTGGGATATAAAAAAAAATATGTTACAATAAGAACAGGAATAATTCTCCACTGTAAAACCCACAGGTCATTTTGACTTTTTTAGCATGCCCTTTATCGACCCCACCCCAAAGCCTAGAAGAAGAATGGATGGATGATGGATGAGAGAAGGATGGATGAAAGAAGGGAGGAGAGGATGGATGTTTGTGTACTTGTAAATGAGTGTTTCTGTGATTGGGTGGGTGTAAAAGAGAGAATGAATGGATAGATGATAGAGGGAGGGCGGATAGTGAGAGACAGAGAAAGGGAAGTGAACAGGATGGAAGAAAAGGGTGCTCCACCCATTTTTATTTTGACCCCTGCCATCAGCACATGGACCCTGACCACATTCCCACAAGGAAATACACCCCTAAATCCTGAAAAAGGTGTACACCCTTGATTTCCTCCATCAAGTTACAAATCGGCCAACAAGATTTTAGGCCCATGGGAACATTTGGACTTCTGAGCAAGGGTTATTGGCTCCACTCCCTCTGGTCTCCTCTCTCCCAACCCAACCCCCAGATCAGCCCCCTGTCCCCTTGAGACAGAAGAATAAAAGTGCACACATATACACTACATATGCACACACACTTCACCTCAGAATTAATCTGAGCCTGGAAAAGCATGTAGAGCTGAAAGAGGAAGTGGGAAAGAGCATCACTCTTCCAACTTCCTCCTTCAACTCTATTAACCGTATTTTTCCATGTATAAGATGCCCCCTATTTTTGGTGATTCCAAATTAAGAAAACACCCCTCAGCACTGCCTGTGTATAAGATGAACCCCAATTTTAAACCTATTTTTTTTGGGGGGGGTAAAAAAACCCCTTGTCTTATACATGGAAAAATACGGTACTTTTCAAGTGAGGGCGGGGAAGGTAAGCAACCCTTACTGCCAATGGGGGAAGGACTGGGAGAGGGGCTCAGAAACTACGTGGGAGTCAGGAGAAGACCCTAAGGGCACCAGTGCACCCAAAGACACCATCCCAATAAGACATCATCATTTTGTGTGTTGCCCTGCCCTTGCGCCGCAGTGTTGGCTACACCTGGTGGGGATGTAAGATGAACAGGAGAACAGAAGAACAGCCTGCTGAATCAGGTCAATGGTGCATCTGGTCTAGCATCCTGTTGTCACGGTGGCCAATTGGATGCCTGTGGGAAACCAGGGAACAGGATTCGAGCACAAAAGCCATCTCCCCTCCAGCGGTTTTCAGCAGCTGCTATTCGGAGCCAGAATACCTCTGAAAATGAAAGTGAGCGATGCAGGCTAATGTTATGCTGGGAAGGGGGAAACTCAGGGAAGTCATATTCAGAGGCCTGCCCCTCCCCAATATGCTTCAACCTCCAACAACTGTTGCAGCTTTAAACGGCACTCAGAATTTTGGCAGAAATGAGCGGACTTTTTAATAAGAAAAAAAGAACACGAACTTTTTAGAAAGCCTACCATAGCCATGGTCATAAATGTGAACTAATGAAAAAGAATTAGCCATACCAATAAAAGAGGGGGGAAATGGTTTATTTGATTTTTATTTTCTTGCCTTTTAGGGACTATTGAAATACAATTGTAAATCATCCTGCCAGACAATTTCTACCGTTCCGTTTTGGCCGGTTCGTTTTAAACCTTTGCCAGTTCCATAAGCTGACCTGCCGGCTTAGCAGCCTCAACCTGTCCCCTCCTTGATCTTTCGAAGTGCAATCAAAGAGCCAGTTTAATTTTATTATTTAATATGACGGATAACACAGCAGCTGCCTTTCGAAAGCTGGAAAGGATGGGGAGAATATAAATTTTAAAGAGTGTCTATGCAATTGGATAGGGGTGAAATATTTGGAAAGTTTCTTACTTTCTTTCAAATGAAGTTTGGCACATTATGGAAGACATTTCAATCTTGGGCTGGGCAGCCAATCCTAATCTTGAGAGTCCAACAACCATGTTCACCTTCTGCTGCAATAGCTCAGTCGTTAGAGCATGGAACTCTTAATCTCAGGCTCATGGGTTTGAGCCCCATCTTGGGCAAAATATTCCTGCATTGCAGGGGGTTGGACTAGATGACCCTCATGGTCCCTTCCTAATCTACAATTCTGTGATTCTTGACCCTTTTCCAGAATTGGAGGCAGCACAGGTGGGGAATGGGATCCCATTGATCCATTCTTATGCATGCATGTGAGAGCCAGCCAGCATGGCGTAGGACCTGGGAGATCAGGATTTGAATCCCCACTCAGCCATGAAGCTCACTGTGTGACCCTGAGCCTAACCTACCTCACCGGGTTGTTGTGAGGATTAAATGAAGAAGAGGAGAACCATGTACTCTTGTTTCTTGGATGAAAAAGTTGTCTATAAATGCAACAAACAAATACAGTCGTACCTTGTTTTGCGACCGGGATCCGTTCTGGAGCCCTGGCCGCTAGCCGAAAAGGACGCAGGGCAAAGCGCCATGCCTGCGCATTCGAGCAGAGCAATTTACGCTTCTGCACATGCACAAGTGGCAAACCCAGAAGTAATCCATTCCGGTACTTCCGGGTTTGCCGCGGACATTTGCGGGAATGGATGCTAGACAAGGTGAACATTCGCAAAGGTATTACTGTGTAAAATAACAACAACAACAACAACAACAACAACTGTTGCTAGATTTGCAATGTAGCCCACATTTACACACTATGAAGGCTGTGGCTTATCTTCAGGTAGGGCTCAGAGGGACCTCTATCTGAAACTCTAGAGAGAGCTACTACCAGTCACTGTAGATAGTACTATACTAAATGGTCCAATGGTCTGACACAACAGATAGCTGTTGTTGTAGTTGTTTAGTTGTTTAGTCGTGTCCGACTCTTCGTGACCCCCTGGACCAGAGCACGCCAGGCATTCCTGTCTTCCACTGCCTCCTGCAGTTTGGTCAAATTCATGCTAGTAGCTTCAAGAACACTGTCCAACCATCTCATCCTCTGTCGTCCCCTTCTCCTTGTGCCCTCCATCTTTCCCAACATCAGGGTCTTTCCCAGGGAGTCTTCTCTTCTCATGAGGTGGCCAAAGTATTGGAGCCTCAGCTTCACGATCTGTCCTTCCAGTGAGCACTCAGGGCTGATTTCCTTCAGAATGGAGAGGTTTGATCTTCTTGCAGTCCATGGGACTCTCAAGAGTCTCCTCCAGCACCAGAATTCAAAAGCATCAATTCTTTGTCGATCAGCCTTCTTTATGGTCCAGCTCTCACTTCCATACGTCACTACTGGGAAAACCATAGCTTTAACTATACGGACCTTTGTTGGCAAGGTGATGTCTCTGCTTTTTAAGATGCTGTCTAGGTTTCTCATTGCTTTTCTCCCAAGAAGCAGGCGTCTTTTAATTTCGTAGCTGCTGTCACCATCTGCAGTGATCATGGAGCCCAAGAAAGTAAAGTCTCTCACTGCCTCCATTTCTTCCCCTTCTATTTGCCAGGAGGTGATGGGACCAGTGGCCATGATCTTCATTTTTTTGATGTTGAGCTTAGGACCATATATTCAGACCAACCGATAGCTAGTTTCCTGTAAAGCACGGGTGCCCAACTCCCAAGAGACTGCAATCTACTCATAGAGTTAAAGACTGGCAGTGATCTACCCCCTTTTGGGGGGTTCAGGTCAAAGCTGTTGAGCTTCTTTTAGGAAGGAGGGAAGGCCCATTTTGGGGGGCTGAAGGGCCAAAATGTTGAGCTTTTGTTAGGGGAGCCAAAGTTGTTCAACTTCTTTGGGGGGGAACCACTGATCTACCAGTGATCTACCACAGACGTCCAGTGATCTAACAGTAGATCACGATCTACCTGTTGGACATGCCTGCTATAAAGTGACTGGACAAGGTTCTCTCAGGTTCCTTTCAAAAACACATCAGATGTTGGCAGGACAGAAAGAAAGGACTCTCTGTGGAAGATGTCAACACCTAGACGGCTTTGCATGGGAGAAGGTGGTCTTTCAGGTAAAGGTAAAGGGACCCCTGACCATTAGGTCCAGTCGTGGCCGACTCTGGGGTTGCGGCGCTCATCTCGCTATATTGGCCGAGGGAGCTGGCGTACAGTTTCCGGGTCATGTGGCCAGCATGACTGAGCCACTTCTGGTGAACCAGAGCAGCGCACGGAAACGCCATTTACGTTTCCACCGGAGTGGTACCTATTTATCTACTTGCACTTTGATGTGCTTTCGAACTGCTAGGTTGGCAGGAGCTGGGACTGAGCAATGGGAGCTCACCCCGTCGCGGGGATTCGAACCACCAACCTTCTAATTGGCAAGTCCTAGGCTCCGTGGTTTAACCCACAGCACCACCCGCATCCCGGTCTTTCAGGTAAGGATGCACAGATCTGTCAGGTTTCTACTTTTCTCAGGGCTGCATTTGACCTCTGGGTCTGAGATTCTCCACCCCTGGTCTAACAGTACAAGACAGGAAGGAAGGAAGGAAGGAAGGAAGGAAGGAAGGAAGGAAGGAAGATGTATGATGATGATCAGAGAATTATATGACAGGATGTGACTCTTGAGATAACCTGGCCCCACAAGGTTTTAAGAAGGAACCAACACCAGCATTTTAAACTGAGCCCAAATTAACCTGTGAATAAGTCACTGTGAAGCTGGAACAAGACCGACACTCTAATGACAACGAGGAGCCTGAATTTTCAGCCATTTTGGAGCCATCTGCAAAACGTCAGGTTCTCTGGGGGGGTAGCGGCAAAGAATTCAGCCCTAAATGATTGCAAAATAGTTGAGAAATTGAGCTAAAGACACTAAACACGTTATCTCTTTTAGAAAAGAAAACTTGGACGTGAAACAATGCGAGCAATTCTGTTCCATCTCTTAGTCTGAGACCTTCTTCAGACCATTTTCAATTTCCTGCATCACTAAGAACCCCCTCCATTCATCATGGCCATCAGCATGTTCATTATTGTTATTATTATTTGATTCTATCATTATTAAGGCACAGATTGGGAAGAAACTATTTTTCTCCAATTGTCGTGTTTCATCCCAAAGTCTACAAATGGTTTTATTATTTTTGATGATCTCAAGCAAGGATCATTTAATCTGTGAAGAATGGAATACTCGGCACCAGTATATTGTCAGTTATTATCTTTTATTTTCAAATTGAGTGTTTTCGGCAGAAGGAATAGGTTGGTTTAATGGGTTTGTTTAGTAAAGTCTTGGCATCAAAGGCAACTGCAAAAAGAAGGGGGGAATGGCGCGAGATACCCTAGTTATACTGTTTCACATTCCCTGCTATTTTCAAGCAACAGGATAGTTCCCTAGCTGTCAAGTGTCCCTTATTTGAAGGGACAGTCCCTTATTCCAGCGCCATGTCCTGCTGCTGTCCCTCATTGATGGATGTCCCTTAAATGTCCCTTAAATTTCAAAGGAAGCAGCTCCTCTCCCACCCTCCCTGCCGGCCAGGGAGGAGGGAGGCTCCAACTGTGTTGCTTGGCTGTGTTGCTCACCCAATAAGAAGTCTAAGAACGACTGGGGGGTGGAGCTTGCATGCCTTGTGTGTGGCTAGTTAATGCAAGCTGAGGGGTTTTTTGAATGCTGGACGCCATTTTGTTGCACGTGCTGCTGCAAACTTTGCAGTGCAAAGCCAGGCCGGGGAGCCATCTTAAGTTGAGGCTGCATAGGCCTTGTGGTGCATGTGATTCAGATTCTATTCAGTTGAACCTCTGGTTACAAAGTTGGTTGGACAGTGTTCTCGAAGCTACCAGCATGAGTTTGACCAGACTGCAGGAGGACAGGAAGACTGGAGTGCCTGGAACAGGTGAGGCTGCACGTCCCTTATTTTGGCTGCTGGTCCCTTAATTTCAAATCTGTAAGTTGACAGGTATGGATATTTCTGGAGGGCAGCCACTTACGGGGGTCGTTCTCTTAGCAAAGGACCACTAGCCTGTTGCTGTTGCTGTTTATTAATATACAAGTTGAGCAGGTCGGAGCAGGCAGACTCCTAGGCGGTGCTCATCTTCAAGAGCAGAGTCATTTCCTGCTAGGCTTGGCGGAGAAATTGGATTCGGTTCACATTCAAAGGCGAACTTTACCTAACTCACAGTTTCTGAAACAGTACGAGAACTGAAGGACTGCCGTCCTTCAAAATCCGCTCTTCTGCATGTTTCGTGGGGCAGTTCTCCAACCGAATAGCATTTACAAAAATGCATATAGCTAGGGGGAGGTAAAGGTAAAGGGGTAAAGTGACCCCTGACCATTAGGTCCAGTCGTGGCCGACTCTGGGGTTGCAGCGCTCATCTCGCTTTATTGGCCGAGGGAGCCGGCGTACAGCTTCCGGTCATGTGACCAGCATGACTAAGCCACTTCTGGCGAACCAGAGCAGCACACGGAAACGCCGTTTACCTTCCCGCCGGAGCAGTACCCATTTATCTACTTGCACTTTGACATGCTTTCGAACTGTAGGTGGGCAGGAGCAGGGGCCGAGCAACGAGAGCTCACCCCGTCGCGGGGATTCGAACCGCCGACCTTCTGATCGGCAAGTGAATATATTAGTGGAAAGAACATACAAAATGCATTAGATTGGGAAAGTCCCTTGCAAAACTCTACCTTAGTCAAAACCGCATACAAACAATGTGTTTAGAAATCTGCTGATGAATTGTTATGAGGATTTAAAAAAAAAATGCAGATTGCAGGAGAAATGTGGAGAACTGGATTTAAGATTAGAAAAATAGAACCCCTATTTCTGCACAAAGCAAGCAACATGCTGACAGCAACACAACTCAGGCCATTTTCACCTAGAGGAATTTGATGTGATCACCACCTCATTCGCAGCCCTGTGATCTTCAGATGAGGGACAGTATATAAATTTCATAAGTAATAACAAATAAATGCTTATACGGACTAGAAACAAGCCCTGATTAATGTGAAAGAAGGACCGAACAGGCTCATGGGTGAGAACATGCAAAAATGCCATGGACCAGGATTCGCCAATTCCTGCTGTCACACCCAGAGAAAAGGAAGTATATTGGAAAATTTATCCAGTTAGCCACTGTTAGCTCTGATCAAACATCCAAGAGATTTGAAGGGAAGCTAAAAGGGTTTCAATCAGGACAGCCAGACATCTTACCCTCTGCGGTTCATCCAAGGCCATATCTGAGACAAATTTATAGGTACCTGCTTAAGCAAAACATCCAAGGATGTCAAAGTTAAGAGAAAAGAGTTACCGTAAGGCTGTCGAAAATTCTCAGGGGAGTTCCGAACATCCCATTTCATTTTGAGCCTTTCTTTCCCTCTCCTCACCCTCTTTCCTGTCTATAATGAGCATCCCTTCTAACGAGCTCCCAGAATGTTAAAAATAAATGCAGTGTTATTACAGATGAGCGGACGATACTTTTTTGGGGATGGAAATGGTATAAGGAAATTGGAAGACTAACCCCTCCTCTACTCACCCCCTCCTTAATCAGAATCATCTTTTAATTATCTTGCGCTGCTTTGAAACTTTTGCAATTGTATAAATATTGGAATAAATTTTTTTTTGCAATTTTTAATATTCAGAAACCTTACTTTACCTGCTTTGTAATTTTTTTGTGGCAGCTATCCCACCTCCCAAAATTATGCTGTTTATTGGACATTCTGGGAGTAATGTCGTGGCCACCAGCTGGTGGAGATAAGAACAGGGGTCAGCAACCTTTTCAGCCATGGGCCGGAACTATACAGTATTATCCCTAGCTTGCAATATTTTTTGAGAGGGAGCAATTTAGGATTCTCAATTCCAATCCTTCACCAATAATAATAATAATAATAATAATAATAATAATAATAATAATTTATTATTTATACCCCGCCCATCTGGCTGGGCCTCCCCAGCCACTCTGGGCGGCTTCCATAGAAACCAAAAATACAGTAAAATATCACACGTTAAAAACTTCCCTGAACAGGGCTGCCTTAAGATGTCTTCTGAATGTAAGGTAGTTGTTTATTGCTTTGACATCTGCTGGAAGGGCGTTCCACAGGGCGGGCGCCACTACCGAGAAGGCCCTCTGACTGGTTCCCTGTAGCTTTGCTTCTCGCAATGAGGGAACCGCCAGAAGGCCCTCGGCACTGGACCTCAGCGTCCGGGCAGAATGATGGGGGTGGAGACGCTCCTTCAGGTATACTGGACCGAGGCCGTTTAGGGCTTTAAAGGTCAGCACCAACACTTTGAATTGTGCTCGGAAACGTCACCAAGGCCCTATAACAGCTCCAATATTTTGCAGTGGGTATAAATCAGGCAGTCCCACTGCCACAGCCAATAAGCACCAGAGCAGGGGTCAGCAAACTTTTTCAGCAGGGGGCCGTCCACTGTCCCTCAGACCTTGTGGGGGTCCGGACTATATTGGGGGGGGGGGATGAACAAATTCCTATGCCCCACAAATAACCCAGAGATGCATTTTAAATAAAAAGACACATTCTACTCATGTAAAAACATGCTGATTCCTGGACCATCCGTAGGCCAGATTGAGAAGGCGATTGGGCCACATCCGGGCCCCCGGGCCTTAGTTTGCCTACCCCTGAGATACATAGCTGTCAACTTTTCCCTTTTCTTGTGAGGAATCCTATTCAGAATAAGGGAATTTCCCTTTAAAAAAGGGAAACGTTGACAGCTATGCTGAGATAAGAACATAAGAAAGTGATGTGTTTATGCTCGCTATACAGTGGTACCTCAGGTTTCATACGCTTCAGGTTACATACGCTTCAGGTTACAGACTCTGCTAACCCAGAAATAGTGCTTCAGGTTAAGAACTTTGCTTCAGGTTGAGAACAGAAATCATGCTCCAGCGGCGCGGCAGCAGCAGGAGGCCCCATTCGCTAAAGTGGTGCTTCAGGTTAAGAACAGTTTCAGGTTAAGTACGGACCTCCGGAACGAATTAAGTACTTAACCCGAGGTACCACTGTACTTGAAAGGTTTAAATCTCAGTAACTATCTGTGCCTGTACAGCACCTAGCACGGCAAAGATCCAGTTCTGACCAGCTTAATGCTGCAGTCGTCTCAGTGACACTCTCAATGTCTGCATTTGGATTTGCTTGAGAGCTGGCAACATCCGTCAGACATCAAGGCACTTTTTCATTCCACCCACCCCGCTTCTTTCCAAATGTCATTATTATTTAATTTTTCTTTCTGGTTCTTGCCAAGGTCTTAATCTGCATTGCACCGGCAGTGGGAACATTTGAAAGAATCATTTCCCAAGGCGCGTTTAATACATTTCCAGTAAATTGCACCTAAACCTGTCCAGCTAGCTGGGTCATTTAGCAAGTGACACACCCACTCAGCGTTGGTTAGATGCCACCTGAGAGTTACCTAGATGCTTTCAAAACAAAACAAAACAGAGAACTGTATATGATGATGGGATAAAGCTTTGCTAATGTGCAAATGCGATGGGGGGAGTACAATGATAACTGCCCACTGGGGAAAGGAAGGCTCTTTTTAAGTTTTGTTATGGGAAAGCTTACAACACAGGATTAGACAAAAGGTTTTGGAAGATCAGTGCTGAAATTACACCAGCCTTAAAAGGGAGCAGCTTTAAAAGGCACTTGAATGTTTAAAGTCATGTTTTCTTGGCTTCTTACTTTTATATTTTTATTAAAAGAAAGCCAGACACTAAAGTTGATCAAGTGCTTTTTGGCCAGGGGTGTTTTTTTTTTGTTTGTTTGTTTTGTTTTGAAAACCACTCTTCTAAATGTAAACAGCCAGCTTTTCTTTGCAAAAGGAAAGAGCTAATCTTTTTTTTCTAAAACCTGGGTAAACAATTCACACAACTGGGCACAGAATTCACACTTCTTTGTCTGTTGATCATATCGTCAATGTACATATGACTTTAGAGAGTAGCATAAGAAGATAAAGACCGGTCTCTGCACCAAAGAGCTTACAGTCTACATTTTGGCAAATGTGGGACACACACGCGAAAAGTAAACAGGGAGAGTGTCAAGAGAAAAGATGGACAATTTTGGTTTCTCTTACTTTCTCATTTTTCCAGTCTTGCCACATTACGTCATCTGTTTGCAGATTTTTATTTTTAAAGTCCTTGTGAAAATATGTCAACATTTCAGTGCAAATTTCTCCTAAAATACACATTTTTGTATGCCCTTTCCCTTAATAGAATTCATTTGTGTGTGTTAATATCACAAATGTGTGCACACACTTTCCAATAATTTGTCGGGGGGGGGGGCAGTTGTAGACATTTTGGGTTGGAAAACTGAATCACAATGTTTAGTGATGTGCCAATTTCTCAGGGGAGCTAAAATTCACATTTGTTTCAGGAGAGGCAAATCTGGTCTCTTCCCCCATCCTGAGCAAAGGCTAACAAGGACTATCTTGGTTGTGTGTTCTGAAAACCTGCTCCGTGCCTTGAAGGTCTTTTCCCACCTGGCCTGGGAGCTGAGGGCCCTGACTGACTCCAGCTACAAAAGCTGAGACTGCTGAACAGACCCTTGGTCTGGGGAATTGTTATGGGGATTTTGTTAGGGGGTGGGTGTTGTTGCTATTTTTGCTATTAATATTTTGTATCTTTAGTAATTGTTGTTGTTGTTTAGTCATTTGGTCGTGTCCGACTCTTCGTGCCCCCATAGACCAGATCACGCCAGGCACTCCTGTCTTCCACTGCCTCCCGCAGTTTGGTCAAACTCATGCTGGTAGCTTCAAGAATACTGTCCAACCATCTAATCCTCTGCCGTCCCCTTCTCCTTGTGCCCTCAATCTTTCCCAGCATCAAGATCTTTTCCAGGGAGTCTTCTCTTCTCATGAGGTGGCCAAAGCATTGGAGCTTCAGCTTCAGGATCTGTCCTTCCAGTGAGCACTCAGGGCTGATGTTCTTCAGAATGGATAGGTTTGATCTTCTTGCAGTCCATGGGACTCTCAAGAGTCTCCTCCAGCACCATAATTCAAAAGCATCAATTCTTTGGCGATCAGCCTTCTTTATGGTCCAGCTCTCACTTCCATACATCACTACTGGGAAAACCATAGCTTTAACTATACGGACCTTTGTTGGCAAGGTGATGTCTCTGCTTTTTAAGATGCTGTCTAGGTTTGTCATTGCTTTTCTCCCAAGAAGCAGGCGTCTTTTAATTTCATGACTGCTGTCACCATCTGCAGTGATCATGGAGCCCAAGAAAGTAAAATCTTTAGTAATAGAATCATAGAATTGTAGAGACCCTTAGAGTC
The DNA here is from genome assembly GCF_964270895.1 of Podarcis filfolensis. Classification (NCBI taxonomy): domain Eukaryota; kingdom Metazoa; phylum Chordata; class Lepidosauria; order Squamata; family Lacertidae; genus Podarcis; species Podarcis filfolensis. Next base: position 113,245,111 of record NC_139606.1, read on the forward strand.
ATCTAATCCATCCCTCTGCAATGCAGGAACTCAACATGGGATCTCAACATTTATTTTAGATCTTTATATGGAAACGGTTCAGTTTGGTTGTGTATTTTTTGATGTTTTATTTACTACTTATAACTACTTTTGTCACATTGCAGTTATGTAATTGTTTTTCATGTTGTAATCCCACTTGAGCGTGGTCTGAACTACGGAAAGGTGGCATACAAATAAATGATGTGTCATTTATGTAAATGCTAAAATGTAAATATGAGCACAATGCGATCTACCAGCACAACTACGTGCTAGCTTCACGTCAGTTTGGGATGAGGACTAAAGCATTAAGTCAAAGCCTTGATGAAAAATGGTGGGTTTGAAACAGTGTGCATATGTGTTTTTCACTCAAGCTTTTGTAGAAATAACGTTGCATGCATTTCCCATGGCCATTACAGGTTTAGCCCAATTATAATTAACGTACTCTCGAAGAAGTATTGTCTAACCAAGCAAACAAACTAAAACCCTCAAACATCCAGGTGTCTAAAGCTGAAGATGTTTAAGTCCATCTTAAACATTCTTTTTCAGAGCTCCCTTTTTGTCAGTCTTCAAAAACATTCAGCTGAGATGCTAAGCATGGGATACAGCTAGTAACTGGAACCCCACTAGATCCTGTAAGGAAAAAAAAGGTTACCCAGAGTGGCTGGGGATACTCAGCCAGATGGGCGGGGTATAAATAAATTAGTAGTAGTAGTAGTAGTAGTAGTAGTAGTAGTATTACCTAAAACAAGTCTTCCCTTTCTCTTGTTTCAGCCTCTCCTATTTTAATCTGCCTTTCTTGTGTGTTACCGAATGCTAAGGGTTTGTTAAAGCCTCTGGCTGCGATTGGATGATCTGCACTGAGATGAGAGAGGCATTGGATAGACATTGGGCAAGATGCCCTGATCTCAGGGGTCTCTGACAACTGTGATTGGCTGAGCTGCTGAGAGCGGCGGAGAGGGCAAGGTGGGGTCAGAGGACTTAGCGAGAAGCAAAACTGAAAAATAAAATGGACCAAGAGGAGATTTCCATGAAACAAGTTGGATCGATGAGGGATTCTGTGTTGACGCAAATGAACCTACCAAGCCCACGGCTGTTGGACTTGACTTATTATGGGTCGTGGGATCTTTGCCTATGTACGTCACCGCCGTTTAAGTTGGTTTAATAAAATTATTTCTCCCCCTCCACCCAAAAAAAATGTTTTAGATGCCATATCTCCAAGCCATAAAATTTATTGTACCTTTATGTGGAATTATACTGGAGTTGAACATATAAATCAATTTATAAGGTCTAATGACACACAAACGCTTAAAAACGAAAGGTGATGTAGTAAATTCAAATTACCATTACAAATGTAAGCTTTGTAGTCAGTGTGTGACCCGCTAAGGATTATATTTAACTCCCCTGAGAGTGGTTTATCATAAAACTTTATACTTTTATTACAGTGAATTATTAACTCCTCCATGATGTGAGTCATTCCATGCTCTGACTATAGCTTTTTAAATGACACTATAATAGACATCTTGCTAATAGCAGTGGGATTGCTACCTCTGAGGTAAAAAAAAAAGAGGAGGGGTGGAAGAATAAAACTAAAAGAAGAAGAAGAAAAGAAACGGAGGCGACAAATAGCTTATTTCCCGAGGGAACAAAAACAACAGTTCAAACGAGGAACTGTTTGAAACCGCGGAAGGCTGAACCCGCCACTTTTTACTCTTGTTGTAAAACAATAGCTTAACAGGGTGACATCTGAAAAGAACTAAATTTAAATGTCATACCTTTGGAAGGGGGAAAAAACCAGGGTCATTATGAGCTCTTTTGCCTCAGGGGGAAAAAAGGGAACAAAAGTTCCTCTCGCCACCACTGAAACCTATCTGAATGACTGTGAAAACCACTCGTTGCGAAAATTGTTCACTGCCAGCAAGATGCCCAACAGTGGTAGAGATGGCTATAGAACTATGGCCACACTGATGGGCGGCAGGTGAGTGGGCAGGCACTAGCCCCAACTTCCCTTTCCTGTTCTCAACAGGCTGGCCACACTTTCCTTTCACAACTGAGTTCCTGCCGCCATTTTCCCCCTGGTTCGGCCTACGTGCTTTTCAGAAGAGTGCAAGAGTCAGAACTCTTAACAGCTGGGGCTTTCCTCGTTGCCGGATACTTTAACTCGGAGGTGGGTAGGGAAGAAATTTGATTCAGTTCACGTCGGACTGAAACTTGCGTTTTCCTAAATGATTGGCAGATTGGGAAAAAAATAGCATACCCTTTGAAATTTGCACTCCTACGAATTTTGCAATGCGGTTCTCAAAGCAAGGAATGTGTATGAAAATCCATGTTTTGGAGTAAAGTGAGCATAGAAATGCAGAGATAAGTGAAAATAGCATGCAAGCGTGTGTTAGACCATATTGGCCTGAATATAAGCCTCACTCCCCCCCCCCCAATTCCGACCATGAAAAGTTAAAGTGTGGCTTAAATTCGCGACCTTACAAAAATTGGCTTTTAGGATATTGCCGTAGGATTTTCTTCTACATTTGCCATTTGCGAGTGTGAGTGCCTGTGGTATTTTAAGATAGAGACTTATATTTGGGTACTGACTTATTTTTCTCTCCCTCCCCCTTTGAATTTTAAAGATGTGGCTTATATTCGGGTGTGGCTTATATTCGGGCCAATACGGTACCTGGGGAAATTGCTTTGCAAAAGGGTGCCTATTAGGCAAAATCACACACAAACATGTCTAAACACATTTCGTATAGCCATAACTTTTGTGCAGACATTTCGCAGGACATTTGGAGGGCTTATATTAAGTTACATGTTTAACGTAACATGTATGTATGCATGGTTATTGCATTCAGATTGCGCACACTGATCAACTTGAGCCGGCATAGCCATTAGTGAGTGATGATGGGATATGTACTCCTTCAACTTCTGGAGGACACACCTTCTTAACACATACCAGCTGATGATGTCATAATGGCCTAAACATGCAAATCAGGCAAAGAGAAAGAACTTGGTTTACACGCTCAAGTGTCACAATATCTTGTTGGCAGTGGCAGTGGGCAGTATGGCACCAGTGTGAGTCACTGGGTTTTGGAAAGGAGGCACGAGGCTCTGGCAGGGAACTCGAGCCCTCCTACCTCCTTTCCAAAGCTGGGAACACACTTACCAGGTGCAGAGGACCAGGTGCACAGCCTGGGAGTCATTTTGGACTCACAGCTGTCCATGGAGGCACAGGTCAATTCTGTGTCTACCAGCTCCATCTGGTATGCAGGCTGAGACCCTACCTGCCCGCCGACTGTCTTGCCAGAGTGGTGCATGCCCTGGTTATCTCCTGCTTGGACTACTGCAGTGCACTCTACGTGGGGCTACCTTCAGAAACTAATAACGAAATGTGTCAGCTAAACTCGTGACTGGGAGTGGCTGTCAGTACCATATAACACCAGCATGAAAGGATCTTCACTGGTTCCCAGTACATTTCCAAGTACAATTCAAAGTGTTTGTGCCGACCGTTAAAGCTCTAAATGGCCTCAACCCTGTATACCTGAAGGAGCGTCTCTACCCCCATCGTTCAGCCTAGACACTGAGGCCCTCCTCTGAGGGTCTGCTGCTGGTTCCCTCACTGCGAGAAGTGAAGTTACAGGGAACCAGGCAGAGGGCCTTCTCGGTAGTGGCACTCTCCCTGTGGAATGCCCTTCCTTCAGATTTCAAGGAGATAAAGAATTACACAACTTTTAGAAGACACCTGAAGGCAGCCCTGCATCGGGAGATTTTTAATGTTTGATGTTCTTATTATGGTTTTAGATATGCTGTAAGCAACCCAGAGTGGCTGGGGAAACCTAGCCAGATGGGTGGGGTATAAATAATAAAAAAATTATTATTATTATTATTACTAGGCTTTGGGAGGGATGCGGGTGGCACTGTGGGTTAAACCACAGAGCCTAGGACTTGCCTATCAGAAGGTCGGTGGTTCAAATCCCTGCGACAGGGTGAGCTCTCGTTGCTCGGTCCCTGCTCCTGCCAACCTAGCAGTTCGAAAGCACGTCAAAGTGCAAGTAGATAAATAGGTACCACTCCGGTGGTAAGGTAAACGGCGTTTCTGTGTGCTGCTCTGGTTTGCCGGAAGCAACTTAGTCATGCTGGCCACATGACCCAGAAACTGTACGCCGGCTCCCTCGGCCAATAAAGCGAGATGAGCGCCGCAACCCAAGCGTCGGCCACGACTGGACCTAATGGTCAGGGGTCCCTTTGCCTTTACCTAGACTTTGGGAAGGTGAATGGGAGTTTCTAGAACTCTGTCAGAGCATCACACCTCCTTTCGAAAACCTGGCACCTCACTTAGCAGGCTTTGAGAAGGCGTCCCCCTCAGCTCAGTGCCCAGTGTGTGTCCACCACTCACACAGCCCAAAATACACCCCTGCTATTGGTCCACTTATTGCTTATGTAGCATTGAGGGACAATGTATACTCTGCATTGAGGGAGTTTTTTCCATACTGAAGAGCAGGAATGGGCAGATCTGTCAGGTTCAGTTTTTCTCATTTCTTTTACCTGATCTTCCGTTCAGTTCACCAGATCTTCGCATCAGTTTGACAACATATTTTTTTAAGTCCTCGTGGAAACTCATCAGTACTTAAGATACTTTTCTCCAGATATACACATTTTTGCAAATGATTTCCCATAATATAATGCATTTTGTATGCGTTGAAAAAACAACAACTCATAAGCCACTTAGGGCTTTAAAAAGAAAAAAAGAAAGAACGTTAAAGTGGTTTGTAAATGCTAATAAATAAGCAATGCCTATTTTATGCCCACTTTCCCCAAATACATGAAATTTCTTTTTCCTTTTCTTTTTCTTTGGTACAAGAGAAACCAAGCAATATCTCTCATGGATTGTATGAGCGCTGCATATGTGTACATCACACACAACTGCCAATTTCCTGGGATCAATACTTTTCACAGCAGGCCTTCTTTGTTCTTCTTGGGGAACTTCTATTTTTTAAAAAGATACTCCCTGGAGCTCGCTGCATTTGCTGCAGAACTGAAGGCATAAGAAACCTGATTCAAAACAACCTTGCTGTAAAGCCACCCCGCAAAAACGAAAAGAAAAGGCTTCAGTAGCCTGGCCCAAGATATTTGGCCCTTGGAGAGGACCCCAAAATGGCACCTGCCTCTTCACCAGGGAAGAAGGAAGATCTAGAGCCAGTGTGGTGTAGTGGTTAAGAGCAGTGGACTCGTAATCTGGGGAACCGGGTTCGCGTCTCCGCTCCTCCACATGCAGCTGCTGGGTGACCTTGGGCCAGTCACACTTCTTTGAAGTCTCTCAGCCCCACTCACCTCACAGAGTGTTTGTTGTGGGGGAGGAAGGGAAAGGAGAATGTTAGCTGCTTTGAGACTCCTTAAAGGGAGTGAAAGGCGGGATATCAAATCCAAACTCTTCTTCTTCTACATCTGCCCCAATGAATTCTGCCGCCTGAGGCTATTACCTCACCTTGCCTCATGGGTGGGCCGGCCCTGTCAGTAGATATATTCCTGCGCACTGGCTCATCATCATCATCATCATCAAAATTGTTGGCAGCTGTTCCTGCACTTTTGTTGGGCGTCCTAGCCCTTTGTCTTGCCTCCTCTTCCCATCTCTCCACACACACACACACACACACACACACACACACACACTCCTCCAGCCCAACCGAGGGCTTTGTGTCCATCAGAGCCTTGAAGCAGTTAAACTTCCTTTCACCTCTGTTGCAGTTCCTTGAAGAGAAATAGAGATCTTCAAAAAGGTTGGGAGGTTGGCAGGCCAGCGACGTAAAGTGTGTGCAATCACTCAGATACAAGTGGCACCACTAAAAATTGCCTTCATATATCTGCTTATGGTTTATACAGTGTGGCAGAAAGGACACAAAAAGGTCAGCAGGAGATATATATATATATATATATATCCCCTGAGCTGTAGCTTCAAAGATCTTGGAAACAGACCCAACAAGGTTCTAGAAGGATTGGATAAACACTCTTCTTTCTTGATACGGCAGGATAGATAGATAGATATAGATAGATATAATTTTTTTTAAGGAATTTGCCTGCAAACGTCAGCATCTAAGCCCAAGGTATATTCCTGCAGTAACCTCTTGTTACGCCCCTGGTGACAAGACAGATCATTCTAGTCATCTGTAGGTGAACAGTGGGAACTCTCTGCATTTAAGGGGGAGGGAATGTTTTTGCTTTTTAAAAATAAAAATAAATTCACCCCTTTGAAATCCCTGGATAAATGTCTTTGCCGGGAAGCGTGACACCGTTCGCCAATGTCGTGATCCATCGCGGGCCCGTGGTGAAGTCAGGGGTAGGCGAAGAAGGGGAAAGTGTATTAAGAAAATAAAAGGTGGCGGCTTGGGGAGAGGCAAATACGATTCTCTGGGGCTTCAGAGATGCAAGCTCATAGCCAGCAAAGCATCTCCCACTCAGTGCTAATGGAGAACCTGACTTCCAAACAGAGGGATCAGCAAATATGCTCTAAATTAATAATGTGCCATTTTAGTAGCAATTGCTTTGTGAAAATTGCTGTGTGTGTGTGTGTGTGTGTGTGTGTGTGTGTGTGTTTAGCGTTCCATTTATTCCTCCTTTTTTTGCTTCCCTCGCCCCCCACACACCTTTCTCCTCCTAATGCCCTTCGCCTCCTTCCACATCCCCCAAACCCCCACAAGCTTGGAGGAGGAAGGGGAAAATAAGTGGGTCTCGCTGGAGTTTTTCCTTTAAGACTGACCACCCTATTTTATTAACCTTGTAACATTTTTAACGTAGTTTCTTCCTCCCTGTCTCCTCCAGCAAAGTCTCTATTGATCACTGTTTACTGTTATAATCCCTTTCAAATTTATCATCCATGACTAACACACCATGTATTGATTAACACTGACAGATGTCCCTGTATAGTGTATACCCACAGAGATAGTTCAGTGGCCGGTAAAAAGCAGTGGGGTTTTTGTGTGAGAGAGAGTTTGTGTGTGTGTGTTCATTTGCTTTTTATAGCTCTTCACTGCTTTTTCTCTTCCTGTCTCCCTTTCCAAACTCTCTCTCTCTCTCTTTCTCCAAGCCGCTAATATTTCACACAAATGCATGGCGGCTCATTCCTAAATTCAGGGTCATTTCTGTTTTGCTTTTTTTAAAAAATAGCAATAGTAACAATAATTTTGGGTTGTTTTTCTTCTAAATAGGAAGCTTCCGGGAATAGATAGGGGATCAGATTTTACAAGGGGCAGCCACAAGTCTGAACCTCAGGCCTAAGGTAACAGAAATGCAAAGGTCGTGTGTGTGTGTGTGTGTGTGAGAGAGAGAGAGAGAGAGAGAGAGAGAGAGAGAGAGAGAGAGAGAAGGGACAAATTGGATGTCATTGGTGACTAAGGACAAGGTGTCCGAAATCTGGACTGTAAATGGACTCATTTGTCAACCCCACATTTTTTGCTTGCTGCTTGCAAGATTTCTTCCACCTCTTGCAGGCCAGAAATAGAGTTTAAGGTTAATTTCTGTTGGGGCTTATTTTTCTATTTTATTTTATTTTCAACACAGCTGCATTTCATATATGTACGTTCTTGCCTCAGACGACCTTAGGAACATTTGATGGGACAACACGGCACAGCGAAGCATTTGGAAGCTGAAGGCGGAAGGAGGGTCAGTTCGAGAATGGCTGGTGGCTTAAAGCAAAGGCACTGCAGTCCTCAATTCGTTTACTTGGGAGTAAGTTCTCATGAAGGAAATCAGCCCTGAGTGCTCACTGGAAGGACAGATCCTGAAGCTGAGGCTGCAATACTTTGGCCACCTCATGAGAAAAGAAGACTCCCTGGAAAAGACCCTGATGTTGGGAAAGATGGAGGGCACAAGGAGAAGGGGACGACAGAGGACGAGATGGTTGGACAGTGTTCTCAAAGCTCCCAGCATGAGTTTGACCAAACTGCGGGAGGCAGTGGAAGACAGGAGTGCCTGGCGTGCTCTGGTCCAGGGGGTCACAAAGAGTCGGACACGACTAAACGACTAAACAACAACAAAGTTCTCACGCAGTCAGGGGCTCTTACCATCGAGGGAGCATGCACAAGATTGTGGCATATGTTCCACTGATGTCAACAGACCTGGAAAGTGATTAATGTAGCCTGGATTGGGCCCACGGTTAGTTAGGGCATTTTGGCAACCCTGAAGTTTTAGCAAAGTGGAATGGTTCCATTCTGAACATCAGAAGAGCCTTCTGGATCAGGCCAAGGCTCTATCAATCCAGCATCCCCTTCTCATAATGGCTAACCAGATGCCCATTGGAAGCCTGCAAGCAAAACCTTGGCCAACAACTCTGATTTGCGCTTCCAGTAAACCCCTTTGAAGTTGTTGCCTCTTGTCATAAGAGTGACAGCTGGTTGGCATGTGGGTGGCTCAGAATTGGTCCACATGGCCAACCTTTTGGTCAGATCCAATAAGCTTCCCCCCCCCTTGCTTTGCAGAATAGAACCAATTTTTTCCTGCTCTCTCCTTGTACAGAGGGAGCCTAAGCCCATTATCTTTAATGGATAGATGATAGATGATAGATGATAGATATAGATAGATGATAGATAGATAGATAGATGATAGATAGATAGATAGATAGATAGATAGATGATAGATAGATAGATAGATAGATAGAGATAGATAGATAGATGATAGATAGATAGATAGATAGATAGATAGATAGATAGATGATAGATGATAGATAGATAGATAGATAGATAGATAGATAGATATAGATAGAAGATAGATGATAGATGATAGATGATAGATGATAGATGATAGATAGAGATAGAGATAGAGATAGAGATAGAGATGATAGAGATAGAGATAGAGATAGATAGATGATAGAGATAGATAGATAGATGATAGATAGATAGATGATAGATAGATAGATAGATATAGATAGATAGATAGATAGATAGATATAGATAGATAGATGATAGATAGATAGATGATAGATAGATAGATATAGATAGATAGATGATAGATGATAGATGATAGATAATAGATAATAGATAATAGATAATAGATAATAGATAATAGATAATAGATAATAGATAGATAGATAGATATAGATAGATGATAGATAGATAGATAGATAGATAGATGATAGATAGATAGATAGATGATAGATAGACAGATAGATGATAGATAGATAGATAGATAGATAGATAGATAGATAGATATAGATATAGATGATAGATAGATAGATGATTGATAGATAGATTAGATAGATAGATAGATGATAGATAGATAGATAGATAGATAGATGATAGATAGATAGATAGATAGATAGATAGATAGATAGATAGATGATAGATGATAGATGATAGATAGATAGATGATAGATAGATAGAGATAGATAGATAGATGATAGATAGATAGATGATAGATAGATAGATAGATAGATAGATAGATAGATATAGATAGATGATAGATAGATTAGATAGATAGACAGATAGATAGATAGATAGACAGATAGATAGATAGATAGATAGATAGATAGATAGATAGATGATAGATAGATAGATGACAGACAGACAGACAGACAGACAGACAGACAGACAGACTTTGTGTCCAAACAGATAATGATATAAGAGTGATGGTTATAAGATTGATTTTTAAATCTGGAAATGTCAGTAAGAGCTTCAGACCATTGAGTAATGGATTATGGGTCTTTAGCCTCCCAGCCTTGTGGTATAAGTCTCTTTGCAAATCAGATGGGTTCATGGGATCCACTTCCATGGCCTATCTCTTTGTCCCCACATCACAAGAATATAATTTAACACTGCGTGAACATCTGCAAATATCAAGGATTTAATGGCAAACGACTATTTCTGACCACCAAGAAGAAACCCTAGGACATGCCCACATCATATGCCTCAAATAGGCATCATCGGCATTACATCACCAGCATATGCAAATGTTATGCAAATAAGCACCCTCTTTTGCCCTCTTTTTGGGGGAATACAATTTCCGCCTCCTTGTTACAGCTTAGTTTGCCCGCCCCTCCTGATGTACGACAGACTTTATGAATCATCCCCAAACCCGAAGCAAGCAAATTCATCAAAGAGTTAGCAAGGTGCGGGGGATTTTAGCGGACTATTGTTCTTCTCTTCCTGCCACAATCTGTTGAGACTGTGTTTTGAGGAAAGATTCCTGCTTCAATTACGCAAGCTGCCAAATTCCCTTTGTCCCTTGCTCCCTTTCTAATGCAATATTTGGAAGGATCGCTATAAAGACGCTAGCGGCTTTTAACGGATCATTCGTAACATCCACATGTTTGGGCATCCTTGCCCCCGCCCTCTCCACCCAGCTTGCTTCTGTGCATTTTTTATTCAGGTGTAATAAGGTGGCAACAAGCACATGAAATAGTTGTTAATCCTCGGCATAAAACGATTCTTAATAATCGCTTGGCATTTATTTGATATACAAGCCCTGTCTTATTAAATCAAACTCTTTAGATTTAATAGGATAGTTTATTGTATTATATGGCTTTGCAGCTGCAATGCTACAGTTCTGCTTGAAGAAGCATTTTCATTATAAACTGCTTGTTGCAAGTTTCCCCAAGTAGCACTTTTACTTCACATGCTGCATTCGACGCTACTCTCCAAACCCACCCTACTGGCACCAGATCCCTTTCATTTTATTTTTTACTAAAAGCAAAATATTCAAATCCCCCCCCCCAAAGCTGCAGCTCCGCTAAAGGTAAAGGTAAAGGGACCCCTGACCATTAGGTCCAGTCGTGGCCGACTCTGGGGTTGCAGTGCTCATCTCGCTCTATTGGCCGAGGGAGCCGGCATTTGTCCACAGACAGCTTCCAGGTCATGTGGCCAGCATAACTAAGCCGCTTCTGGCGAACCAGAGCAGCGCACGGAAATGCCGTTTACCTTCCCGCCGGAGCGGTACCTATTTATCTACTTGCACTTTGACGTACTTCCGAACTGCTAGGTTGGCAGGAGCAGGGACCAAGCAACGGGAGCTCACCCTGTCACGGGGATTCAAACCGCCGACCTTCTGATCGGCAAGTTCTAGGCTCTGTGGTTTAACCCACAGCGCCACCTGCGTCCCATGATCCGTTAATGCAATATTAAAGCAGGAATGGGGAAGTGTGAAAAAGAGAGCAGAACTTAACCCCTTCTCCCTCCCTCTCTCACACACAAACAATACCACACAGTCCCTTCTCCAGGGGCCTTGGGGCACTTGGGGTACCTCGGTTTAAGAACAGTCCTGTTTAAGAACGATTCGGTTTACAAACTCTGCAAAACCAGAAATGGTGTCCTGGTTTGAGAACTTTACCTCGGTCTAAGAACGGTGGAAGGGCACCAGTGGCAGGAGGCCTCATTAGGGAAAGTGCGCCTCAGTTTAAGAACGGTTTCAGTTCAAAAGAACTACTAATGGAAGACGAAGAGTGGCAAATGAAATTAATGGACTAGGCAGAATTAGATAAGATGACAGGAAGGATCCGAAACCTGCAGGACCAAAGATTCTTAGAAGACTGAAGTAAATATTTGAAGTATTTGGAAAGCAATTGTAATAAACAGATTACGCTAGTAGGACTGCAAGACGTTTTGTAAGGAGGACTGTGTGAAATATTGCAATGAAGACTTTGAAGAGAGTTATCAGTTAAGGACGATTAAAAGTAATAGAGAAATTAAGAAAAGTAGACAAAGTGATAAAGATTGGAAAATCTTCAGATGTGGCCAAGTTTTTACAAAGTCTTTTACAAAGTCTAAAACATTGTATAAGATAAGAAAATATGTTAAACGATTGTTGGAAATGATATGTTAAAAAACAGCCAACCCAAAGCTGTGCTTTGGTTTTTGAATGCTTTGGAAGTCGAACGGACTTCCGGAACGGATTCCGTTTGAATTCCAAAGTACGACTGTCATTTTTAATATGTTGTAATCTGCCTAGAGCTTGGTTTTAATATTGAAAAGACGGCATACAAATAAATTGATTGATTGATTGATTGATTGAATATGGATGCTCCTGGATGCTCAGATGGTAGCATAAGGCTGGATTGGATACTTTTGTCACAGACCCTGGCCTGGCCTATAGGTCTTCAACAAGCTAGTTTCAAGGTCTGACTGGTCCTCCTTCACCCAGAGCCTAGTATTGGATAATAGGGATTATTCCTTCTGTTCCTTTCTTAAGACACAGTTTCAGGACATTCTGACATAAGGAAGAAGCTGTGCTCTCTGGAAGAAGGCAACTGCCAAAGCTGCAGGTCAGTTGCTGACAATGGCAAGTTCAGGCATGTGTCTGAACATGCGAAGGCTCATAGTATGGATGGAAGCAGGAACATGAACAGAAGTCCTAACCGCAACAATCTTGCATGTGCAAGGAAGGCCTTCAATTTGTTTTTGAGCGCGGGTGGCACTGTGGGTTAAACCACAGAGCCTAGGGCTTGCTGATTAGAAGGTCAGCAGTTTGAATCCCCGCGACGGGGTGAGCTCCCATTGCTCAGCCCCAGCTCCTGCCAAGCTAGCAGTTCGAAAGCACGTCAAAGTGCAAGTAGATAAATAGGTACCACTCCGGCAGAAAGATAAACGGTGTTTCCATGCACAGTTCTGGTTCATGCTGGCCACATGACCCGGAAGCTGTACGCCGGCTCCCTTGGCCAATAAAGCGGGATGAGTGCCGCAACTCCAGAGTCGCCCACGACTGGACCTATTGGTCAGGGGTCCCTTTCCCTTTACCTTAAATTCCTCCACACAATCGAGGACCCTGCTTGATTAGCAGCTCCCTGCCAGAGCTGGGTGAATCCACCCTTTCCAATGTCTCTCTGTACCTTAAATTAAGTTATCCACGTTTCCAAAAGAGTTTCTTGATTTAAAAAGGAAAAAAGAAGAAGAAAATCCTCAGGGAAACTCATCAGCATTTGAGTGCAAATCTCTCCAAAAACACTATGTGCAATTTTACCCCCTGAGTAAAATATTAGGATTTTGTACGCTACTTTAATTAATATTCACATATCTATGCATACTTAACACTAGATCAGGCAGTTTTCGACACATCCCTTTGCTGGATAATGGCATTGCAAACTTCAGAAAAGGGTGGATTTCAAAGGGGGGGGCTGTGTTTCGGTTTGCACATTGTTTCAGGAAGTGGGGTTGCCATCCCATTCATAACTGTAAACACCTCTCTAATGCCCCCCCTTTGGTTAATTTGTTTTCCTTCTCCAGTCCATACAATAGCATTGTAGCTCAGGGGCAGAGCATCTCCTTTGTGTGCAAAAGGCTCCGGGTTCAAATATCTCAACATCTCAGGTTTAGGACTGGGCAATGTCCCCTGCCCAAAATCCCGAAGAGTCCACTCAGTGTGGACAATACTAGATGGAGCAATGCTCTGAGGTGTTAGAGGTGTTAGTACCTCTGGTGGGGGGGACAACACATGTTGTGCTCCTTCTGTGGTAGTTTGTCCACCTTGGGACAAACCACACTAAGCTCTCACCTGTGGCTCCGAGAAGTTGCTAGCATGCGACAGCTCAGTTGGTTAGCGCCTAGTGCCGAGAATGCCAAGGTTGCAGTTTCGATTGCCATATGGGACAGCTGCATATTCATTGCTGCATTGCAGGAAGTTGGAATAGATGAGTCTTGGGGTCCCTTCCGACACCAGAATTCTAGGCTTTGACTGGCCAGCTAAACCAGGTGAGGGTAGCTGATTGGACTTAAACCCTCCGTGAGTTAGGGACTTGTCTATCCCCTGCATGCAAAGACAAGGTCTGGCGGATTGAGCAAATGAGACCAATAGTGGGTCCAGCAGTACAGGAAGCAGTTTCTTCATGTGTTGTAGAGAGAAGTAAGGAGAAGATGGGAAGGTAGCCTATCTGCCAGTGTGGTGTAGTGGTTAAGAGCGGTAGACTCGTAATCTGGTGAACCGGGTTCGCGTCTCCGCTCCTCCACATGCAGCTGCTGGGTGACCTTGGGCCAGTCACACTTCTTTGAAGTCTCTCAGCCCCACTCACCTCACACAGTGTTTGTTGTGGGGCAAGAAGGGAAAGGAGATTGTGAGCCACTTTGAGACTCCTTAGGGTAGTGATAAAGCGGGATATCAAATCCAAACTCTTCATCATCATCATCTAGGAGAAGGAAGACTCTGATCTTAAACCTCCACTGCCTTGCAAGATATCTTCATGAGAAGAAAAGGCTAAGGAGTAGACCCTACACAAATTCAAAGTGGAGTCCCTAAGATGGTTGGATTGCGCCTTGTACGCCTCCTTCCAACAACTCCTGCAGCCAAGCTGGTGCCAAACGTCTTGCTCTGCTTTCCTTTGAACCACATCAGCAAGGCTGGGGTTTGGTGGGTCTTGTCATCTGGGCAGCCCAGGACCTCCACGCACACTGTCCAGGTTCGCGCCCCAGGGAGGTCACTTAGGTGCTGCTAACGCAGAGGTTTGACTTCACCCCTGAAGGGACACTCCATTGTCTCTCGAGACAGCTGGATGCCAACAGTGCTGTGACAGCTTCCTCTCTCCCAGGAAGCTAGAGGCAAGTGGCGCTCGATCTGCAAAACAAGCCAGGTGGAAGCACTAAACAGAGTGCAGAAACAGCAGCCGGGCCCATTGCTGAGTGCCCTCGCCCCTCTCAGACAGCCATTGCATTCCTCCCTCCCTCAATCTGAGCCATCCTGGACCAGCAGGCAAACTCTCAGGGGAGGCTGGGCAGGCAGAGAGCTTCTGCTCCTTGTGAAGGTTGCAGGAGCCGCACTACTGGTCCGCTGACCCTGATGATATTGATGACAATTAGTCGGCAGAGATTAAAATGGAAATGAGGAGAGGCTTTCGTCTGTCACTTTATCCATCAGCTGTAGCTTGCCCCAGGCAATGGACGCGTGCTGGGCTCTCTGTTTTCTTGTTATTCCCTTGTTTCAGGCTCACTTGGTTTCGGCGCTCGCTGCTTCTCGGCGCTAAATTCCCCCTCAAAGCCACTTTTTAAAAGAGGCAGAGGAAGAGTGGGGGGGGAGGTTGTCAAATCCCCCTGGCCCACATTTCATGGCACATCACAGGGCCGAATCACAAACTTGACAGGATGTACGGTTGGCCTCCTGCAGGTGGGGAATTTCAGCTCCTCCTCCTCTCCCCCCCCATTTCCATGTTTTTCTTTGTTAATTTAAGGAGTTGTGGGGAGCCATCAATTGCATTGCCCCAGAAATGAAGGTGTCGTATGGGTGTCACTGCAAAATGGCAACCGTGTTTCTTCTTCCTTCCTTCATCCTTTGCCTAATTAAATGTCCATTCAGCATACCCCTTGCAAGTGACATCCTAGTGGTTTTTAATATTAAAAAGTTGCATGAGAGGTAGGTGAAGGGACCCCTGACCATTAGGTCCAGTCGTGACCGACTCTGGGGTTGCGGCGCTCATCTCGCTTTATTGGCCAAGGGAGCCGGCGTACAGCTTCCGGGTCATGTGGCCAGCATGACTAAGCCGCTTCTGGCGAACCAGAGCAGTGCACGGAAATGCCATTTACCTTCTCGTCGGAGCGGTACCTATTTATCTACTTGCACTTTGACGTGCTTTCGAACTGCTAGGTTGGCAGGAGCAGGGACTGAGCAACGGGCACTCACCCCGTCCCAGGGATTCGAATCGTCGACCTGATTGGCAAGCCCTAAGCTCTGTGGTTTAACCCACAGTGCCACCCGCGTCCCTTTGCATGAGAGGTAGTACCAGGCTAAATGAAGACCCAGGTGAGCTTGGAGACTGGACCTCGCAGGTGTGGGACTTCATAATTGGAAGCTCCTCCATACTGAAAGGATAAACACCCCGCTCATAGAAAACTAGGTGCCAGAAACAGGAATTCCAGGCTCGCCTCCCTTATACACCAGCTTTTTATGTGCAAGGTGTATTTGTGCAAGGAACCTTCAACCACACCGTCTGCCTTGCTGCCTGTAGTGTTGCTGTCCAAGAACAACGTCGCCATCTTTGCATGAGCTGAACCAGACTGCTGGTCCAGTCGAGTGCAAAGCAGAGGTAAGTATCTCCTTCCAGCATTGGCTTGGCATTGGCTTGAGCTAAGATATACCCCCTACCCCCCAAAATGAAACAGCTCAGCTCCCATTTCCAAATCAACCAGAATTTGCTTACTTTTCCCACATACATACTTTGAAAGCAGATAACGTGGAAATGAATGACAACCACCGTTTCATTTGCATAGGAACTACTTTCCAAATTAAGGGTATGTCTGGAAGTCTTCTGCGGCTCGGATTTTAATCCAGACCGGAGAAGATTTTTCGGGAGGGAGGGGCCTCAAATCACCGCCGCTGCTCTGAGTCCAGAAAAACTCAGCAGCATCTTAAGCAAAAAGCAGCTTTCCGTATCTGTGTCTTTAGTCTCACACTTCAAACACACACAAAAAGATGTGAATGCTTCTCCTAGATCCACTTATTTTCTTAAGGTCAACCATCTGGATCCAAATTTCATTAGAGGTTAAACCTGATTTTTAAAACAAATGTGAAACTTTCCACATGATTAAGCTTAAAATTATCTGGGCTTCTTCTTTTCTTTTCTTTTCTTTTCTTTTCTTTTTTTTCTTTTTTGCTGCCGCTAATGTACATCTGACTAATCAAGGGGTCAAGAGTGCAGATTCCCCGGCTTGGCTACCAGCCAGAGTTGCAAACAAAAGGCCTCTCCATGGCTCAGTCGGATGTAGCGATACAGATTTCTCTGCACAGCCCGTCCTCAGCCGGCAGCAGACTGCGCCTAGACAGAGCCTACAACGCTAGCATGACAAGAGAGAAGGGAAAGGGAATGAAAGGAAAGCAAAACAAACCAAGGAGTGGGATCTTGCATTGAGGAATAATTTCTCCAACTTCCCTTCATGGCAGCCAGCTTCATCCTGACTGCATTGTATGTATGAGAGAATGGAAGGGGGGTCAAGAAGAAACAATGGGTCTGTCGCTTATCAGAACTTGTCCTCTGTCACCCCAGCCCAATGGTGGGGAATGTTTTCCAGTTCAAAGGCCACCTCCCCTTTGGCTCTGGCAGGATGCTGAAGCCCTACTGCCTCCATCCCAAAACTGGGAGTGCTTTGGGAAGGTGGCGTGAGGGCTTTTGGACCCGCCGGAGCATCGTGCCTTTCTCACTAAGCTGACCAGAAGCTTCCCAGGCTTCTGTTGGTGCTGAAATTTAAAGGCCTAAACAGTCTCAGCCCAGTATACCTGAAGAAACATCTCCACCCCCATCGTTCTGCCCAGACACTGAGGTCCAGCTCCAAAGGCCTTCTGGAGGTTCCCTCACTGCAAGAAGCGAAATTACAGGGAAACAAGCAGAGGGCCTTCCCGGTAGTGGCGCCTGCCCTGTGGAATGCCCTCCCACCAGATGTCAAGGAAATAAACAACTATCTGACTTTTAGAAGACATCTGAAGGCAGCCCTGTTCAGGGAAGCTTTTAATGTTTAATAGACTACTGTATTTTAATATTTTGTTGGAAGCCGCCCAGAGTGGCTGGGGAAACCCAGCCAGATGGGCAGGATATAAATAAATTATTATTATTATTATTATTATTATTATTATTATTATTATTAATAATAATAATAATAATAATAATAATAATAATAATATGACAATCTGCAGCTCACGGCTGCAACCAATCACCTGTCACCCCTACCCACTACCCGTGTATAAGACACCCCCAGTTTTTGAAGCTTATTTTTGAGTTAAAAAAAAAAGTCTTCTACACAGAAAAGTACGGTAATAAAAAAAAAATGGAGATGGATGAAAACCAGAAGGAGGTTTTCTAGAAGCACACAAAGTTCCGGTTCTCACCTAGGAGCTGTGGGACAGATCAGTTCATATTTGAATTTGAAAAGGCCATGCTTGGATTCGTCGACAACACCTGACCAGCCAATTGATCAGCATTCTATTGAGGATTATTTTGTTATGCCTGCCTGTTTTTAAAACCCGTTGATTTTATCTGCATTTTCTCACAAATATTTTACATTATTTTATGCAATAAAAATAAATCCCTTCTGCTAACTTGCACCTGTTAGCCTCCCATAGGGACAGACGAGATGCAGAACAAGGGGGAATTTATTCCGTTTGCATCTTAAAGCAAATCAACCCAATTCACAGTTCTCCCAAACCAATGCATGAACCAAAATGCAATTATATCCTTTGCAATCCACACTTCTCTGAATGTTGTGATGTAGTTCTCCAGCCAAGCAAAATGCACAGTGGGCGAAATATGTAGGTAAGTGAAAGTAACATGTTAAAACATACTAAAAACACATTATATTAGGGGAACGTGGTTGCAAAAATGTGTAATTAGGCAAAATTTCACATTGGGAAATTTGAATGTGAAAATTCATACAAATTTTAATCCACACTTTTTATTTTTCCTTAGGGGGAATAAGATGACAAACAGATGCAGAAATAGGGTAACTAAAATGGAAACTGAGAGTCAATGGAAATGGAAACTGAGAATATCCAAAATGGACAGATTTGTCTACCCTACTTTCATTCATAATACAGTGTGCTTTCATTTTGTTTTCTCCATTTTAGAATCAGAGAGCATTTGGTTCTGCATACAGTCATACCTTGGTTGTCAAACGGAATCTGTTCCGGAAGTCTGTTCGACTTCCAAAAATGTTCAACAACCAAGGCGCGGCTTCTGATTGGCTGCAGGAGCTTCCTGCACTCAATTGGAAGCCGTGTCAGATGTTTGGCTTCCAAAGAACGTTCGCAAATTGGAACACTCACTTCCAGGTTTGCAGCGTTCGGGAGCCAAAACATTTGAATCGTAAGATGTCCGAGATCCAAGATACGGCTGTATTCACTCAAGACATAAGAAGATTCTGGTGGATTAAGCCATGTAGACCAGCCTTCTGTTCTTGCAGTACCAACCACATGCCTGCACAGAAGCCCGCACACAAGACCCAAGTGCAACTCCTCGCTTGTGATTCACAACAACAGGTGTGCATTGCTTCTTACAGCGGAGGAAGCAAAATAGCCATGGTGACTATTAGATGTTGAAAGCCTTGTCCTCCGTGAATCTGTCTGATCCTATTTGAAAGCCACCCACCTTCTTGGCCCTTGCTACATCTACCGAGAGCAAGAATGGCTCAATCTTTGCGGATGACCTAGGATCTCTAGATGCCATTCAGATGGAAGATTGAAATACGGATACAGTGGGTGGCCAGAGAAACTAAACTCACCAAATCAGTCCCTACCACAAAAGGTTTTTCTGTCCTACTCCACCGCCCTACAAATACGCCAGACTCCACCGCCCTAAAGAATCAACGGCTGAAAACCTCCGAGGGCTCCCAAAATCCAAAAATCCAAGAATCAGCCGATGCCCTAAATATCCTTTCCTGGAATGTGCCCGGTTGGTCTAGATGTTTATCTCAATCTACAGATATTCCATTCTATCACCAAAACTTTAAAATCATCGCCCTTCAATAGACATGGGCGGCGGAAACTCCAGTTCTGGAAGGTTTTTATGCTTATGCAACTAGGGCTGTCCCGGGGAGGCTAAAAGAAGAAGAGCTTGGATTTGATATCCCACTTTATCACTACCCGAAGGAGTCTCAAAGTGGATAACATTTTCCTTTCCCTTCCTCCCCCACAACAAACACTCTGTGAGGTGAGTGAGGCTGAGAGACTTCAAAGAAGTGTGACTAGCCCAAAGTCACCCAGCAGCAGCATGTGGAGGAGCTGAGACGTGAACCCTGTTCACCAGATTACGAGTCCACCGCTCTTAACCACTGCACCACACTGGCTTTGCATCTTGATTTCTCAATGTCTAAATGCCACCTGTAAAGAGCTGCCCTCCCTAGACCAACTAGCAGTGGCCTTACTTATATCATGGGGAAGATCTAAAGTGTTTATATTCCTCCAGCTAGCTTAAATATTGACAATGATAGCAAGTGGAAAAGATTAGAAACCTTTGTCAAGTTGCTGATTTCGGATTATCCGGGGGCAAAGGTCCTTCTGGTGGGTGAGCTAAACACAAGGCTGGGCCAGATGGCTCCAGTTTAGAAACCAAGGTAAAGGTAAAGGAACCCCTGACCATTAGGTCCAGTCATAGCCAACTCTGGGGTTGCGGCGCTCATCTCGCTTTATTGGCCAAGGGAGCCGGCGTACAGCTCTGGTCATGTGGCCAGCATGACTAAGCCGCTTCTGGTGAACCAGAGCAGCGCACGGAAATGCCGTTTACCTTCCCGCCGGAGTGGTACCTATTTATCTACTTGCACTTTGACTTGCTTTCGAACTGCTAGGTTGGCAGGAGCAGGGACCGAGCAACGGGAGCTCACCCCGTCGCGGGGATTCGAACCGCTGACCTTTTGATCGGCAAGCCCTAGGCTCTGTGGTTTAATCCACAGCACCACCCGTGTCCCACTTAGCAACCAAATACATGTTGAAAATTGGTTTTCCTGAGACGTCTAGCCCAAGAGCCTGCCAGACCCCAAGGCTATCTAAGGACCATTATTCAAACTACCGAGAGCAACTTCCGCAATTCAGCAATAAGCACATAAGAAAAGGCTGCTGGATCAGACCAGGGGACCATCTAGCATCCTGTCCTCACAGCAGCCAACCAGATCCCTGTGAGGAAACTGGCAAGCAGAACCCAAACACAAGAGCCCTCTTCCCCCCTGCAGTTTCCATCCATTGGCATTCAGAAGAAATGCGCTTCGGAGGCTTCGTGTTGCTATCGCTGAAGCCAAGGAGCCTGCATTCGCTCCATAGGACGAAAAATACTGTATAATGGCTAGGATTTGATCATTTTGGTTGCCCTTTCCTTGCGCAAAGCACATTGCGTGGTAGACCTCATTCTCTCCCATGGTTTGACTGCTGCCTGTCCGGACGTAAACTGCTGAACCAGCAGAGCTCCAGATTCCCTTGAAGGTGTTTCTAATTACTGTTATTAAAATGCAAACTTACCGCCGCTTGCAGCAAGCAGGTCTCAGTTTTACAAGCCTGAGGAGGAGGATGTCAACATCGTTTCTCTCCACTGTACATAGTTTAATATGGCCTTTGTAAAAACTCCTCCTCCTCCTATGATATCAGTTTTATGGGGCAGGTGTCATGTCTTTATATGTCTGAACTGTTCCATGACTACTGGTGTGCCAAATCCTTGCTCATGGTTATGCATCAGAAGAGTCACTGGGAATTTATAGGCACAGAATAGTCGTAGGCTTTTCTCTCGTCAGAGAAATGGTCCTAGAGTCACTCCAACATTGTCATGGACAGATCCTGTAGCACAGTGGTTCTCAACCTGTGGGTCCCCAGATGTTGTTGGACTACAACTCCCATCATCCCTGAGCTCTGGCTTTGCTAGCTAGGGATGATGGGAGTTGTAGTCCAACAACATCTGGGGACCCACAAGTTGAGAACCACTGCTGTAGCACAACATATGGATTCAGTAGGGGTGGATGTCTAGACAGAGGTTCTTACTTGTGAACTGCCCTAAGCTCTTCAGATGAAGGGTGGTCTGTAAATATAATAAGTATTTAATTAATTAGAGATCTAGTTATTTGGGCACATAAAGGTATAGGCTTAGCAACAGACCCAGGGCTCAGGAGTCAAAGTTCAGGCATTCCAGAGTAGGGCAAAAAGTTCAGGGCTGGACTTGCAAGTGATGGAAGCAGTGGAGGTGTCCCAAAGTTTCTTAACCCTCCCACCAGCTTTTAAAGATAGGAGATGGTACACTCACTTGGAACCATAGAATTGTGGAGCTGGATGGAACCCAAAGGGTCATCTGGTCCAAACCCCTGCAATGCAAGGAGACTCTCAACTTGCAAGGATGTCAAGATTGCAAATGGGCGCTCCTTCCGGGCAGTGGGGGCCTCTGCTCCCATCTGCAGTGCCTGGCTCTAGGCAACAAGGTTGCACCTTCCTGTTCAGACTCTCCCACCCAACTGACCAAAGCCCACCCACCATAGAAGCCAACACTTAGGGGCCAAGGGCATCTCGCTCCCCCCATAAGTTGACGGCTCCTTTTCAGGGACCGTGCTAAGGAGGGCTGCACGGAGGAGGAATGGTGGGAGCCTCCCCTGCTCCTGATCAGGATTCTGAATCTTCCCAGGAGCAGGAGAACAGTAAAGATTTGGAACAGCGGTTTGCAGAGGAGCATAGTTCAGAATGAAGAAGCTGAGGAGAACTGGGTGGGGAACAGCTAGGAGGAGGAGAACTGGGAGAGAGAGAGAGTTAACAGACTCAGTGTCGCTGGAAAGCATTCATCCTCTCATTCCAAGGTCAAGGAGAGCAGATAAGGTGGCAGCACAGAAAGTACAGTGGTTGTGTGACCAGGTGGCAAGACGTGGTAGTGGAGTGGGTGACTATGGAGGAAGCCTGACACACACACCCAAAGTTGATGGGCATTGCCATTCAAATCGTGTGGGTGCACCCCTTCCACCTGACAGTCTTCACTGAGGCTCTCTCCTCTGCAGGAAGGCCAAAGGGGAGAGGTGTTATTCTGGCTCCCTGTTCCAAAGTTGGTGAAAAGATGAGATCCTGCCTCCTCTAACCCAAGTTCTGCCTGTCCAGCCTCCTCGTCTGGTTCTTCCTTCTCATCTTTCTCCTATATCAGGGCCTGACAACCCAAGTACTGTCCCTACAATGTTTCAGGGCTCATGGCAATGAGTTAGGCTGCCAGAGTAATTTGCCATCATGGTTAGGATAATAGCTGTCAACGTTTCCCTTTTTTAAAGGGAAATTCCCTTATTCCCGGTATGCCCCACGGAGAGCCTCAAGGTCCATAAATAGCAACACCCTAGAGGTCCCGGGCCCTAAGGAAGTTAGATTAGCCTCAACCAGAGCCAGGGCTTTTTCAACACTGGCTCCAGCCTGGTGGAACGCTCTGCCTCATGAGACCAGGGCCCTGCAGGATCTGATTTCTTTCCACGGGGCCTGTAAGACAGAGTTGTTCCGCCTGGCCTTTGGCTTGGAGTCAATTTGATTCCCTCCCCCTTTCTTTTTCCTTTCTCCTCCTGTGATGAGGCTGCATTTTAATATTTTAATGTTTCAATATTTTAATGTTGTATTTTAATCTTGTTTTTAATTTGAATTCATTCAACTTGTTTTTATTATTGCTCGTTAGCCGCCCTAAGCCCGGCCTTGGCTGGGGAGGTCGGGGTATAAATAAAAATTATTATTATTATTATTATTATTATTATTATTATTATTATTATTCCAAATAGGATTCCTCGCAAGAAAAGGGAAAAGTTGACAGCTATGGTTAGGATGCTGGTGTCAGGGCCCAAGAGACCAAGACCTTGGGGAAAGGGACTTTTGCAGGTAAATAGGAGCAGGTATAGATTTCTATGAATGTG
The DNA here is from genome assembly GCF_964270895.1 of Podarcis filfolensis. Classification (NCBI taxonomy): domain Eukaryota; kingdom Metazoa; phylum Chordata; class Lepidosauria; order Squamata; family Lacertidae; genus Podarcis; species Podarcis filfolensis. The sequence continues at coordinate 113,268,399 of NC_139606.1, forward strand.
GCAAGGTGGGGGGTTAAATTATCCACCCCCCCAAAATGCCAGCTCCCTCCCAGAAGCTGGAGACTCAGCATTCCTTGCAGCAGGGGGTCCCAAATGAGCGTTCTTTCCATCCAGTAGAAGCAGTGGGCACAAGCCTAGAACAGTTTCTTCCTTGAGGAATGTGGGAGAGGAGGAGGGGAAGACCCTAACAGCACAGAAATGTCACTTCAAGCTTGAACAAGTTTATTCTACTGGCTGCAGAGCTTGTCAGAACACAGTGAGGGAGAAGCTGACAGCCATAAATCAGGTTCAAGACCTAAGAATATACCACTAAACAAGGACCCAGTCACAGCTGCTTTATAGGGATACACTGCCCTCGTGACAACAGACATCTAACACCCCACAACTCTCAAAAATCAGCAGAGCCATAACCTTTATTCCATTCCATTCACTTTTGTAAGGTAGAGTTTGTTCGAAATTCTTTCTTTCTTTCTTTCTCTTTCTTTCTTCTAAAGCTGAAAGGGGGAAAAACCCAGCCCCTCATCTCCTTTGCTGAAACCAGCCAATCAGCCCTTGCAATTGATTTTTCTATTAAGTAGTTCTAGTAAACATTTTGACTAGCTGTGGTAGCCTAATACAGATGTTCCCTTTTGAAGGAGCTCTGCAAACAGGTGACGACAGTGTTTCAAAGCAACAGCAAAGGGTCTCAACTAGACCGAAGGTGAAGAATTGGCTCGGAAGGAGAACCAGAATGGGCAAATCTGTCAATTTCAGTTTCTTTCAGTTTTTCAGCCTCAAGTGCAGCTTGCCGCATTTCCATGTCAGTTAGTGATTTGTTTGTTTGTTTAAAAGTCCTCAGGAAAGTTCATCAGCATTTGGCTGCAAATTTCCACAGGTATTCACATTTGCATGCAATTTTGCCTAATATACACATTTTTGCAAAGCCATTCCCCCTAAAACGACGCATTTGTGCATGTTATTTTCACTAATGTGTTCATTTTTAGGGACACCTTATCTTAGTGGATGCTCTCTCTCTCTCTCTCTCTCTCTCTCTCTCTCTCTCTCTCTCTCTCTTTTCCTTTGGCTGGGGAACTGCATTTTGCATTGCAAAATTCAGAGAAATGTGAATTTCAAAAGATGGCTGTGCAAATTACGCAGATTTGCCTTTAAATATTAGCAGAATCAAATTCCTAATGGAATTCCTAATTCCTAATGGAGAGCCCTGCTAAATTGGATCAGTCCTGCTAGATCTGTCACCAAAGCCCAGCAATCCGATTACAGCATAGCATAGCATTTATCCTCCAGCATGCTATGCCTGAACATGGAGGCTCCATCGCCCTCTCACGGCCTCATATGCATGGGCTGAGAAATAGGAGGTGAATTGCCAGAAAAGAGGGAGAAAGGGGGTGCAGGTTTGGGTAACCTTTGCATGTCTGAATACGGTATGCAGTGCATACTTAGAAATAATGGTCGTCATTTAAATAGGTGAGCGGAGAAGACTGTGGCCAGGTGACCTGTTTGCCTGCTCAGTCTACTGTCATAGAGATAACTGTGGGTTAGTAACTTCCAGGCCTTCTCACAATCCTTTATCCTTAAACCAGGCTTAGACTGTGTGGTCTTTCAAGCACAGGTAGTGACCATTTCATGTGGGGGTTCCATTCGTGATTCCCGCACATGGCAGCAGAGCGTGTATATGAGTGGCCTGTCCTGTTATGCCCCACCCCTGTTCCCCCCACATTTGGTGATCACACATCAATTGGATGTGCCTAAAATGGTTGCCGCTTACAAAGGACTTCTTTGAAAAGACGGCTGTCCTTCAACGATGATGCAGGCAGTAGTGGACCATCTAAAGGAGGGCAGTCCTGCATGGCCAACCATCTCAGGACTCATAGCCATTGATAGGCTTCTTCTTGATGGATAGCTCTGAAATGAATGGCAGTGAATTTGATGAGTTAACTACTCCTTATTTATTTATTAATTTATACCCCGCCCGTCTGGCTGGGCGGCTCCCAGCCGAATATTAAAAACACAATACAGCATTAAACATTAAAAACTTCCCTAAAGTTATCTCCTGCTTGGACTACTGCAATGCACTCTACGTGGGGCTACCTTTGAAGGTGACCCAGAAACTGCAATTAATCCAGAATGCAGCAGCTAGACTGCTGACTGGGAGTGGCCGCTGGGATCACATAACACTGGTCCTGAGAGATCTGCATTGGCTCCCAGTAGGTTTCCGAGCACAATTCAAAGTGTTGGTGCTTACCTTTAACACCCTAAATGGCCTCAATCCTGAATACCTGAAGGAGCGTCTCCACCCCCATCGTTCAGCCCGGACACTGAGATCCAGTGCCAAGGGCCTTCTGGTGGTTCCCACATTGCAAGAAGTGAGGTTACAGGGAACCAAACAGAAGGCCTTCTTGGTAGTGGCGCCTGCCCTGTGGAACGCCCTCCCTTCAGATGTGAAGGAAATAAGCAGCTATCCTATCTTTAAAAGACATCTGAAGGCAGCCCTGTTTAGGGGAGTTTTTAATATTTAATGCTGTATTGTTTTTAACACTTGATTGGGAGCCGCCCAGAGTGGCTGGGGAAACTCAGCCAGATGGGTGGGGTATAAATAATAAATTATTATTATTATTATAGGCAGGGCTGCCTTCAGATGTCTTTTAAAAGTAAAATAGTTGCTTATTGCCTTGATATTTGATGGGAGGGTGTTCCATAGGGCGGGCGCCACTACCTAGAAGACCCTCTGCCTGGTTCCTTGTAACCTCACTTCTCGCAGTGAGGGAACCACCAGAAGGCCCTCGGAGCTGGACCTCAGTGTCCGAGCAGAACGATGGGTTGTTCGACAGGATCGAGGATGTTTAGAGCTTTAAAGGTAAGCACCAACACTTTGAATTGTGCTTGGAAATGCCTTGTGTGAAGAAGACCCGTCTTTGGTCTTTCCTAAATCTTCTGCCAGCCTGACTCATTGGGTGACCTTCCCGTACTGGCCACATCTGTACCATGCATTTGAAGCACTATGATACCACAATCATGGTTTCCCCCAGAGAATGCTGGGAGCTGTAGTTTGCTAAGGGCACTGAGACCCACCTCCTGCAGCCTGTCTGTCACTTGACAGGTGAGTGGGACTGTCCACCTCATCTGATGTCATCACAATGTCAGGTGACTAACAGGTGGGTGGCCCCACCCACCCACCCATCAGAGTTGGCCCAGAGGGTGGGGTGGTGATAAAGTACAGGCCCAGCAGCCAAAATCGTTCTTATATCCCTGCCTTAGGAGCAATGTGATGCAAAGTTCATGGAATCATTTCTAAGGCGTTCCAGGAACTATGGAGAAAACCTTTCACTCTTCTGTGCCATTTGCATTGCCCAGAAAATCTTGGGTGCCGCATGTGTGATGCAATGCGATGTCACTGCCAAGACATTCCCAGAAGTAGAACAAGTGGGATGCTATGGAGAGGGCCTTGCACCACCGGGCAGAGGGCCTTCTCAGTAGCCACACCTGCCCTGTGGAAGGCCCTCCCATCAGATGTCAAGGAAAAATCCAACCAACTGACTTTTAGGAAATATCTGAAGGCAGCCCTGTTTAGGGAAGTTTTCAATCTTTGGTGTTTCATCGTGTTTTCAATATTCTATTGGGAGCCACCCAGAGTGGCTGGGGCAATCCAGTTAGATGGGTGGCATACTACTACTACTACTACTAATAATAATAATAATAATAATAATAAGGTAAAGGTACCCCTGACCGTTAGGTCCAGTCGCAGACGACTCTGAGGTTGCGTGCTCATCTCGCTCTGTAGGCCAAGGGAGTCGGCGTTTGTTCGCAGACAGCTTCCGGGTCATGTGGCCAGCATGACTAAGCCGCTTCTGGCAAACCAGAGCAGCGCACAGAAATGCCGTTTACCTTCCCACTGGAGTGGTACCTATTTATCTACTTGCACTTTGACGTGTTTTTGAACTGCTAGGTTGGCAGGAGCTGGGACAGAACAACAGGAGCAATTCGAACTGCCGAACTTCTAATTGGCAAGCTCTAGGCTCTATGGTTTTAGACCACAGCACCAACCGCAAATAATAATAATAATAATAATAATAATAATAATAATAATAATAATAATAATAATATGAGAATGCAGGGTTTCGAAAAAAATATTTTGAATGCATAGAAATAAATATTGAAACTCAGGTGCCTTGCAAGGTGATGTAGGGCAGGCAGATAAATAAACACACAGCCGCATTTCTGAGGAATTCATTTCCCCTCAGGGAGGGAGGCAATTTCGAGAATACCCACCTAATGCATAGTTAATAATAATTATTATTTATGTAAATTTTCAGCCCAGCTTTATAATAAAATAAAATAGACTCTGCACTGACCGCTACTCTGACCTCTAAGAACCTTGCAGCACCCAATTGTGATATCAGGGGCCCCAGAGAGCAGGACAGCAGAGGGACCCACCCGCACTGATGCAGCTGTGTGGCTCACCTGGCTTCCCCGCAGTGTACATCGCTGTGGGGTACTGAGGGGGGAAGGGAGGCAGGTGGGGCAGCGGGGAGCTCAGCATGGTGCAGACACAGCAGCAGGAGCGAGGTTGGGTTGTCTCTGCTGCCGCACTTGCACCTGCCAAGCTTCTCTCTGTCTTATCCCTCCCACTCTTGGCAGGAGCCTATTAGGAAACTGCTCGATCACACCAGGGTCCCGTCGAGTCCAGCATCTCATTCTCACAGTGGCCAGCCAGTGGCCAGCAAGGAAAAACTGCAAGCAGGATTTGAGCACAGGAGCACACTCCTCTCTTGCCCTTTCCAGCAGTGGTATTCAGAAATATGGAGACAGAGCATAGCCATCCAGGCTGGTTGCCATTGGTTGCCTTCTCTGCGATCATATAGAATTGTAGAGTTGAAAGGGACCCCAAGGGTCATCTAGTCCAACTCCCGGCAATGCAGGAATCTCAACAAAAATTCATTAACGGTCAAATTCATCAACAACACCTTCTAAAGAGTCTGAAACCATATTTACAATGCCAAAATAATAATGGCATACACAACTCAACATCTCAAAGCCAAATATAACTGCATAAGTCCAAGAGAATAACTCTTGATGCATATACTTGTTGCTGGTGCAATTCCGACGGAATTCTGACAACAAGCCTTTTCAAAAAGTGCCTTTTCGAGCTTGGAGCTGATCTATTTGGTTGAACCATTGAATTGCCATTGCATAGCTCCTTTTCGGGCCAACCAGAAGAAGACTCGCAAAACAGAGATTGAAATCCGGTTATCTCGTTGTCCAAGTTCTGCCGGACTGCTTGAGTTTGGATTTTGATATCCTGCTTTATCCCTACCCTAAGGAGTCTCAAAGCGGCTCACAATCTCCTTTCCCTTCCTCCCCCACAACAAACACTCTGTGAGGTGAGTGAGGCTGAGAGACTTCAGAGAAGTGTGACTAGCCCAAGGTCACCCAGCAGCTGCATGTGGAGGAGCGGAGACGTGAACCCGGTCCACCAGATTACGAGTCTTCCACTCTGAACCACTACAACTGTTAATGGGTTATTTAGTTTGTGATTTGCTTTTCTGTATTCCTTGGGAAGTGGAAACTCAACTAAAACATCCATGACAGATGACCAGTCCTCACTGCTTGTTGGGGAACCATGTTCCATAGCTTAGCTGTTCTGTATAAATACTCCGCCAACTGCTACTGGAGAGACCCTCCCAGCGGTGTGTCATCACCCCTGCCAACAGATGCCTGATTCCACGGAGTCACCCTAAAGAGGCCCACCTGACTTCTTCGCTAACCAGCTTCCAGTAAATGCTAAAGACAGACCTCTTTACCCGGGCGTTTAACACCTGAGATGTGTGCTTTCAGAAGCCACACTCTTCTTGAGAGCTTAATATGTTTAAACTGTTTTTAATTCTGAATTTTAAATGGTTACAACCCGCCCTGAGACCTGCTGGCGAAGGGTGAGTAATACATTTAACGACAACAGCAAGAACATGAACGTTACACCTGGTGGTTTTGCTTTCTTTTAAAGTTAGCCACACTTTAAATAATACGTTATTAGCCCTTTGGAGCTGCTCATGGTTTAAATTTTTGATTCTTTATTTTCTTTCTGCCATGTTTGCACTTCTTTGCTGTTAACAAATCAATAAAAAAATTTAAAATTAAAAGTTGGCTATACGTTTCGAGGTCTCTGGTCCCCATGAAATGCCCTCAGGAATCTGGAAGAGTTTTGATACAATGGGTTTCTTTCAGGCTTTCTGGCCTTCTGTACTGCAAGGCTACTGTGTAATCTTTGTGGCCACATGAGGAATTTGAACTGCGACAAGCTTGACACTCCAGCCAGTTTGCCATTTGCCAACTCTCTTTCATTTCCGTTTCTTGAAGCTGCTTAAAAAGATTTTGCAAAGACAAGGACAAAGTTCACGCTTCCTGCCGGTTAGAAAACAGGTGGAGGTGTGCCGAGTCGAGAGCATCCCTCACAGCATGAAACATGAGGGCTCAGCTCCCGAAAACCTTGGCAGGTCACAAATCCCAGTCCGGGATTCGCTATTTTAAGCTTTTCATCCGGGCAATCGCCAGGGTTTCACAGTTGGGCCTCCGCTTAGAAGAACCTGCACCAGATCTACAAGTCAAAACACGAGAGCTGACTCTTCCATCTTTCTCACACGCCACCTGGTCTCAGCTACACCCACCAGGCTGCCAATGAATACAGCAACAAGCCTTGGCCTGCGACCAACCAGCGAAGCGTCTTGTTCACATGAGTGACATGAAGGGAACGTACTTGGAGAGGGGGCGGCAGGGTGGAGAGCCAATGCAGAGCGGCGGCGAGTCTCAGGTGCCGGGGAGTGGAGAAGTGAAATGTTCAGAGTTGTTGCTGAATTTCACCTGAGCGTCGATAGGCCCCCAAAGGTTCCCAATCAGGTGAAATGTAGACAGGGCTTTTTTTGAGGGAAGCTTAAAACAGCTTCCAGAAGACATGCAAAAATTCCTGAGGGAGGACAGGTACTCAGTTTTGGCGTGTCGTCCCAGCTGTGGGAAGAGCCGACCTTTCAACCTGGGGGAACTCTAAAAATAGGCAGTATTTTATTGTCATTTGGCACATTCGGATCCCGCCCTCCCACCTGCGAGGATTCGCCGCAATGTTAATAATAGTACATCGCAAACAGGGGAAGCAAACTCAGTGAGCAATCAAGAGTGTACACGTCGCCACAGCAAAGCAGCAGTGAAGCCTTGGAGCTATGCAGCAAACTGAATTCTCAGTTTGGGGAGCAGCCCTGGCATCTCCTGGTAGGACTGGGGAAGCCCGTCTGAAGGGCACTGGCAGTCCGTGCAGACAATGCAGAGGCAGATGGACTGAGGTCTGTGTTGTTCTAAGGCAACTTCATATGTTTCTAGCTGCCCTGAAAGTTCTCAATGGCTGCATCTACATCCTAAAGAAGCTATCATACCAGGTCATTGCTTCTTCTCCCAGAGAATGACGGGGTCTCGGGAAGGGGTAGTACCTCTGGTGGAGGACATGTCATGCTCCTTCTGGGTTAGTCTGGCCACCTTTGGTCCCCACCCTGCACTTAGCTCTCACCTGAAGGAGCGTCTCCACCCCCATCGTTCTGCCCGGACACTGAAGTCCAGCACCAAGGGCCTTCTGGCGGTTCCTTGACTGCGAGAAGCCAATTTACAGGGAACCAGGCAGAGGACCTTCTTGGTAGTGGCACCCGCCTTGTGGAATGCCTCCCACCAGATGTCAAAGAGAGAAACAACTACCAGACTTTTAGAAGACATCTGAAGGCAGCCCTGTTTAGGGAAGCTTTTAATGTTTAATAGGTTATTGTATTTTAGTGTTCTGTTGGAAGCCACCCAGAGTGGCTGGGAAAACCCAGCCATATAGGCAGGGTATAAATTATTATTTTTTTTTTATTATTATTATTATTATTATTATTATTATTATTATTATTGAAGCTGTCAGCGTGTGACAGTGGCCACACTTTGGGAAATGGCTTTGACTGGCCAGCTAAACCAGGTGAGGGTAGCCAAAGGGTCTCAAACCCTTAGTGAGTTAGGGACTTCCCCTGCATAGGAAGACAGTCTTCCGGCGGATTGAGAAGACAAGACCAATAGTGGGTCCAACGATCAAGAAGGTGGTTTCTGCATGTGCTGCAGAGGGAAGTGAGGGGCAGATGGAGCTCATCATCCTGAGAAAGATCTCATCTGGAAGAAGGAAAACCCTGGCCCTAAACCTCCACTGCTTTGCAGGATATCTTTGGGAAGGAGAGAAGACAAAGGAGCAAACACCACACAAATCTAGAGTGGAGCCCTTGAGATGGCTGGATTGCGTCTTGAACGCCTCCTTCTGGCAACTCCTGCAGCCAGGTTGGTGCCCACCATATTGCTCTGCTTTCTTTTGGACCACATCAGTCTGTTGGGGTGCTGAAAGTTCTTGTTGTTTAGTCGTTTAGTCGTGTCCGACTCTTTGAGACCCCATAGATCAGAGCACGCCAGGCACTCCTGTCTTCCACTGCCTCCCGCAGCTTGGTCAAACTCATGTTGCTAGCTTCTGTCCAACCATCTCATCCTCTGTTGTCCCCTTCTCCTTGTGCCCTCCATCCTTCCCAACATCAGGGTCTTTCCCAGGGAGTCTTCACTTCTCATGATGTGGCCAAAGTATTAGAGCCTCAGCTTCAGGATCTGTCCTTCCAGTGAGCACTCAGGGCTGATTTCCTTCCGAATGGAGAGGTTTGATCTTCTTGCAGTCCATGGCACTCTCAAGAGTCTCCTCCAGCACCAGAATTCAAAAGCATCAATTCTTCGGCGATCAGCCTTCTTTATGGTCCAGCTCTCACTTCCATACATCACTACTGGGGAAACCATAGCTTTAACTGAGAGTTAAGCTGAGAGTTCTTAGGAGTCTCCTATATTCCCTTCCCAGGGCTATGATTTCCAAGGAGTGGATTAGAAAACCATCTCTCTTCCCAGTGAACTGTAGCTCTGTGAAGGGGGTAGAATGACCTCAGCCTGAAATCCTGGAGAGCCACTTCCAGTCAGTGCAGTACAGTATTGAGCTAGATGGACCAAATGGCTGACTAAATGGCTGAATAAAGCCCATATTCCTATGGAATTACTTCTGCCCATTGGGCCACCATCCTTTGCTACTCCTTTACACCTCGCTCTGGCTGGCGGGTCTCAAGGTCCTAATAAAAGTAATATGAACAACACCAACATCCAAAGTAGAGACCATGAGCCCAAAGTCTTCCCAGGCCTAGTCAGAAGCATCTGACCAGAGAGCTGGTCCTGGCAGAAGAAGT